>NW_028315340.1:117500-122500 GCF_046866305.1 Octopus bimaculoides | reverse complement strand
GTTACTAAAATTGTGACGTCGAACAGTCGGAGTAGTCAGTTATAGAGGGTCCGACGATGGATTACAACATGAACAAGAATTATACGAGGTGAAGTAGAGGTAGAAGAGAAATACCAAGAAAAAAGAGATAGGTTATAAATAGTTGACAATAAAGAACAAAAAGAATAGATATAGTAGGAGAAACATGAACATGTGAAAAAGTATTAAAGAGAGAAAGAAACTTTTTTTATGAAGACGAACATCAAAGATTTAGGAAAGAAACAGGAGACAATAGTGAAGAGAAAATGAAAGATGAGAGAGAGAGAACAGAGAAAGGAAAAAAAGAAGAGAAAATAAAGAAAAAGTGTATTATGTACAAAGTTGTCATTGATTTAGGGTTCAAAAAACACAGACATAATTGTAGACACGTATTATTATATATTTCCATACACTCTCATATACAAGCAAGAGAAACATTAATATATAAGCACATATACAGAGAAACTTATAAAGGCGAAATCACACACTCACACATACCCACACACACTCACAGTCACTCGTACTCATTTTCTCACACAGTCGTTTTCATAATTTTACAATTAACAGAGTCGTTCACATCCTTGTAAAATTCGGTGGTCAAATTCTCTCTTGCCACATCTATCCATCAAAATCAACAGCAGCACTAGTAGTAGTTGTAATATTTCTTTTTGCTACTACAGCTGTTGCTTTTTTTGTAGAGGTGGGAGGATGAGGATGTGGTGGTGGATGGGGAGGGGAAGAGGGAAAATAAGAAACAACGTACAAAAAAAAAAAAAAAATTTATGAAGGCGGAAATTTCGTGATGTCGGAGTAAATGACGAAGAAATAAAAATGGGTAAAATAGATTGCTAAGAGTTGGAAAGTGTAGAAACAATTAAATATGAATAATGTAATTCTAAATATGCAATTAGAACGGAGAGCCATCAATGGTAATCAGCGTTGATGAGAAGTAAACAATAAATTATTTATAAAAAGATATAGAAAATCAAGTCGATACACTCGTATACATTCACATATACTGAAAGAAAGACACAGGCTAATATATGCACATATATACACGAAAACATTCACATTAATTATCAGAAACTCATACTTAAACCAACACAATAATATTGACGCACACATAAACACACACACGCACACACACACATATATATACACACACACACACACACACACACACACACACACACACACACACTCAAACTCAAATTCCCAGGCATTCACAAAGAAACTCATATTCCTGTGGAAGGCGGCTGGGAATATATTGTCTCGTCAAGGAGATTGAGAGACAAAAGGAATTATGGAAAGACATGAAATGTTTAGAATTATATTGTCAATAAAAGAGAATAAAAAAATCTAATCCAACTTACAGAAGCAGTAAACTGTGGAGATTTTGAAAAGATCCAACTTCCATTCCTTTTATATCATTATATTCCAAATGTCTGTAAGAAAAACAAATGAGCTGTGAAAAACTTGTGTAGAACAGATTCGTAATAAAACATTAAATATGCATTATTAGAAAAGCAGACACTGATGATGATGGTGGAGATGATGATGAGGAAGATGGAGGGTGATTACGATGATGAAGCCTATGGTGGTAGTTGTGGTGGTAGTGGTGGTTGTAGTAGTGATGGATGTGGTGATAAGTCGGAGGACTAGGAGGATATTGGTAGTGTTGATGATGATGATGATGATGATGATGATGATGATGATGATGATGATGATGATGATAGCAGTGGTCTTGATGAAGAAGACGGTGATAATGTTCGAAGCCAGTAGTGATGAATATGATGATGAGGCAAGTGAGAAGAGAATATGGTGGTAGTGCTGGTGAGGAAAGTGCTTTTTTCTGCCGATGACGGTGTGATGTTGTTAATGTTTGTTATTCTAATAATGGTGGGGATTAGCATATTTACTGTGATAGCGAATATGGTATTAATGATGATGGTGGTGTTGATGTTTGCTGTTGACGATGATGCTGATGGCGTTGAAGATTGTGCTTCTGAAGGAAAAGAAGAAGCAGGAGGAGGAGGAGGAGTAAAAGAAGAAAAAAGCAGAAGTTGGAGGTTGAGGAGAAGGTGACGAAAGGAAGGAGAATAAAGGAGTAAAATATGATTTTGATGATGAAGAAGAAAAATAAGAAAAATAAAATATTACAGAAAGATGAGAAGGAAAATAAATGCTGGAAGAAAAAGGAGACGCAGAAGAGGAGAAAGAGGAGATAGAGGAGGAGGAGGAGATAGAGGAGGAGGAGGAGAAGGTAAAACTGGAAAGAAGATAAAGACGAAGTCGAAGAAGAAAAAGAACAAGATGGTGATGACGATGAAAATGATGATGATGATGATGATACTTATGATGAAGATGTGAAAGTCGCAAAAGAGGGAAGATGAATAGAAGGAACCGGATGAGGAGAAGAAGCAAGAGGATGTGGCAAAGGAAGAAATGGAGGATTGGAGGAGGGCAAGTATAAGAAAAAGAAGAAAAAAGTAGAAAAGATGAAGCAGAAGTGGAAGTAGAAGAAACAGAAGAGTAGAACAACAACAACAACAACAATAACAACAATAACAGAAACAAAACTAACAATAACAATGAATGTACAATATATATGAACAATATGTATGAACAATGTATGAACAATGAATGAACAATGAATGAACAATGTATGAACAATGTATGAACAACATGGTTCTAAATATACATCTTGAAGCAATATTTGAGGATTTTATTTTATCTAGAGGTAAACACCTTACATCATATACACACAGACTAAACACATGCATATTAGCACACTTACCCGTACAAAGAGATATATAAATGCATACGCTAAATGTTTCATCCCAAGGATCACGCTCTCGTACGTCTCAAATCACAGAAATGTCCCCACGCTAACAGGCACAGATTCACAAACGATATAATGCATATTAGGAAAGACGGAAGTAAGGGCTTAAAAAGAAGTTTTGGGAGTATATTAGAGATTTAGAAAGACATCGTTGATCAAATACTATAAAAGATGACTGAGTCCAACTTACAGATATGTTAATGCGGACAGATTTTTGAAGGATTCTGCTTTGATTTCAGTAATATAATTATGACTCAAAAACCTGAAACATGAAATTAAGGGAAGAACATTTATGGAGGAGATTTGTGACAGAAAATAAAATATCATGTCTAAACAAATAGATGATGGCAGAAAGGAAAGGAGATACGAACATGAAGATGAAGTATAAGAAAAAAGAAGAATGAGGGCGGGAAGAAAAAAGAAGACAAAAATGATACTGAAAACCTAGAATTAAAAGAAATGAAAGTAATTGAAATAAGTGAAAGTAAGAAATTAAAAGATGAAAAAGAAAGAATAGAAAACGGGCAGAAAAAGAAGAAAAAGTAGTAGTATAAGTGCTGTAGTAGTGCTAGTAGTAGGAGTAGTGGTCGTAGTAGTAGTAGAAGTAGTAGTAGTAACGGAAGGCTTGCTGGAGTGTGTAACTGGAACAAGAAAGTTTGCGCAGAACACAAATTGTTATACATGCCACCGCGTATTCAGAGTCACACAGAGACACATATTTACAGACACATAGAGACATTCAGCCATTTCTATCGGAAGAAAGTGAAAATCTAGGGAGGCATAAGGACGTGGTGCTAAAAATGATGGGAAAATTTAAAGGACTAAGTTATATACTGTCAATGAAATATTATCATCAACACTTAGATAACTTACAGTTTTTTTAAGCTGTGTAGGTCATGGAAGGCTCTTACTTCAATGTTTGTAATGTTATTACTTTGCAAATATCTGTGAAATAAATTTAGAAAAATTAGAAGAGTTGCATAACATAAAATATTATGGCGAGACAAATACTTGGTGGAAGATAAATAAAGTAGATGATAGTGATGATAATAGGATGGAAGATGAGGTGAAGGGGGAAGAGGAGGATGGAAGTGGTGATGGTTGTAGTGATGAAAATGGTGATGAGGCAAAGTACAGGTGGATGATGGTTGGATTGACGAAGATAATGTTGCCGTTGTTGATGATGGTGATGGTGATGTTTGTGATGATGATATTGATGAGAATACTTTCGTTTATGCTGACGGTGATTTTGATGATGATCGTGGCGCTGGAGATATTTTTGGTGAAGATGATGACGGATAGACCGATTACTATTATTCTGACGATGGAAATATTTGTAGGTAATAATCCTTTATTTTGACTATGACGATGAAGCTAATGATGCCGGAAATGTAAAAATAAATGAACAGAAATACTTAGAAGAACAAGAAGAAAAGACTGAATGGAAGAGGGATAAAATGAAAGATATGCTGTTTATGTATGGTGATGTCAACAGAGAGAGAGAAGTCTGAAAAACGTCGAAGGCACACTTGTATGTGTGGTAAAGGAAGGAGTGCTGCATTGCATCAGGCAGGGTTGGGCGGAACACGAAATGTTATACATGTCAACATATTCACAGTCACACACTCACAGACTCACATATTGAGAGATGATGGCGATGGTAGTAATGAGGAGGTGTGTGGAGGTCGTGGTGGTGGTGGTTGTCGTGACAAATATGGCAACGAGGCGAAGGACAGGAAGATGATGGTAGTGCTGATGAAGATAATGCTCCACTTAATGATGATGAAAATGATGTTTGTGATAATGATATTTGATAAGAATTCTTTGGTTGATGCTAGTGAGGATTTTGACGATAAATTCGATTCAGTTGATGTTTCTAGTGAAAATGATAACGAATAGATAGATGACTATAATTTTGACGGTGATGAAGATGATGGAAAGGATTGTGAGGTTGATAATATTGATGCTGGCGATCATCAATATAATGAGATTGTTCATGAAGAATTGAAAATAAGAAATAGCGGTAGAAACGTTATGTGAAATGTGTGACAACGTAAGGAACAAAGAGCAAATGAGGTCGGAGAAAAGTTTGAAGCGAAGAGGACAATTAAAAGGGATGTAGGAGAGAGAAGGGACGAGG
>NW_028315340.1:110000-112500 GCF_046866305.1 Octopus bimaculoides | reverse complement strand
CTATTTAATGTTTTAGTGATAATTATTGATTTAGTCTGGCAGCCGTTTTGTGTCATGAACTTTTGGTCTATATGGTTGCTTTGACATTAGATTCAATTATGGTTAGGCCCAAGGTTCGAAACCGAAGGTTGAACACCGAATTGATAGAAGACAGATGTTATGACATTCCAAGGTTCGAAATCCACTGTTCGACATACACTGTTCGAAATCTGAGTTTCAAAAACCGAATTTGTAGTAAAATGGAAATCCACATTTTATGAAATCCAAATATTTGGAAGGCACGTTTTGAAAAACCAAATTTGTGAGGCCAGGTTTTATGTGAGGCCAATTTTGGTGAAACCAAAAACCGGGATTTTGGAGTTCGAATTCTGAACTGTATATATGTTCCATTTGTACATATTTTGACTGTACGTTTGGTGTAGCATTTGCTTTATGTTCGTGTACATATTTGTTTTGTATGTAAGCTGTTTTTATGCTGACTATTGTTAATAATGTTTTAGTAAAAATTCATGGTGTGTTATTGTTTTGGGTTCACGCTATCCTCGTTGATTCTGTAACTTCGGGTTATGGCCACCAGATCGTAACACTCATTTCATTTCCGCGTCTATTGTCAAACTCTCAATAACACACACTTTGGATAGAGTGATAGCAAAAGTAAGGGTGAGTGAGAGAGATTTCAATAAAGCATGGGAAGTCTTATATATATAGAAATATATCGTCAATGAAATATTTTAAATAAGACCGATTCCACTTACAGTTTTGTTAAGCTGAAAAGATTTTGGAATGTTTCGCTTTTGATTTCTTTGATATCATTAGCACCTAAATTCCTGTCAAATAAAATAGAATTTGTAAGGAACTGCTTGTAGAAAAAAACAAAGAAAAAGAAATCAGGAAGTTGTGATGTGAAAGAAATTATAAACATACGGACTGAAAAGTGTTTAAAATTTGGAAATATGGTGAGGTAAGGGGAAGAGAATAAAAAGAAGACGGAAAAGAGGTAGAAAGAGAAGGTTGTGGTGGAGTAGAAAGAGAACAAAGAGAAGAAGGAAAAGAAAAAAAACAGAGCGAAGGACAAATACGACAAAAGCAACAATAAGCAAAATGTTAAGAGGTTGCGGAGTAACGAGAATGCGAAAGATAATAGCAAATGCAGTACGATGAAATGTAAAAGAAGGTAAAAAAGAGGAAAAGGCAATGAGGAAAGAAGGGAGCACAAGATGGGGGTAATAAAACAATTAAATCTGTAGAAGAATTAAATGAAGAGAGAGAAGAATGAAAGAAGGAAAAGAAGGAAAATAAAAGAAAGAAAATCAAGGGGAGCAACAGAAGAAGAAAAGGAAGAAGAAGAAGAAGAAGAAGAAGAAGAAGAAGAAGAAGAAGAAGAAGAAGAAGAAGAAGAAGAATGAAGGGGAGAAGAAGGAGGAGAAGAAGCAGGAGGAGAAGAAGGAGGATGAGAAGAAGGAGGAAGAGGAGAAGAAGGAGGAAAAGTAGACGAAGAAAGAGAAGAAGACGAAGAAGGAGGAGGAGGTGAAGAATGAGGAGGAGAAAAGGCTAAAGGAGGAGAAGAACAACAACAACAGCAACGATAAGAACCACATTAAGTAGAAGAATTCGGAGGAAAGTTTTGGATGGTAATCAGTGCTGAGGGAGACATAAGCAGCCTACATGATATACAGACGGAATTGCACATATATTTTGGTACATTACCTTGCATATATCCTTATATAAAGTGACATATATGTATATATGTGTATATATATATAGATATATATATATATATATATATGTATGTATGTATGTATGTATGTATAGATAGATAGATAGATAGATAGATAGATAGATAGATAGATAGATAGATATGTGTGTGTGGGTGTATATATATATATATATATATATATATATATATATATATATATATATATATATATATATATATATATATATATATATATATGTATATAGCCTGCTAGCCTCGGCTATGTCAAGATGGATTTTTATGTATTCTTCTTCCCACTTAGATTTTAAATGTTGCCACAACAGTAATATGTCCATTCCGCTGTAATCTTCAATATCCTTGGACAGCTGAAGATTGCTCTGCATTTTGCATTTAATGCAATGCTCGCATTACTTAAATAAATGGAGTAGCACGAAACGTGCGTACTGCAATAACTTTTAAAATCCGTGTTGCTTTATATATATATATATATATATATATATATATATATATATATATATATATATATATATATACATGAACACGTTTACACTATTTTTTTACACTAACTGTCAAACACTCATATATTCCAAATACTAGGAATTGGCCCTCACTTACATTCACAGACATTAACAAGCATACAAACTTTGAACAGAGGCTGATTTTACACATATACAGAAACATGTACATCCCCTGAACGATGGTGCTCTCATATTTCCCATAACTAAAAAATGGGCTGTCACTCACAAACGCAGATTAATAAAAGGTAAAACACATCTCTGGAAA
>NW_028315340.1:82500-105000 GCF_046866305.1 Octopus bimaculoides | reverse complement strand
GCATGTAAACACTAATTGTAGCAGCACTAGTAGTAGAAATGGTAGTGGTAAAGGAAGACGTGCTGGAGTGAGTACGAGGATGAAGCACGATTGGGTGGAACACAAATTGCCATACAGGCCACCGCGTATTCAGAGTCACACAGAGACACACATATTTACAGACACTTAGGAACTTTCAGCCATTTCTATCCGAAGAAAGTGTAAATCTAGGGAGGCATAAGGACGTGGTGCTAAATATGATGGGAAGTTATTAAGGATTAAGTTATATATTGTCAATGGAATATTATCATCAAGACTTAGACAACTTACAGTTTTTTTAAGCTGGGCAGGTCATGGAAGGCTTTTACTTCAATGTTTGTGATATTGTTTTTTTCCAAATATCTGTGAAATAAAATTTAGTTAATAGGAGAAAATTAGAAGAGTTGCATAACATAGAATATTATGGCGAAACAAATACTTGGTGGAAGATAAAGAAAGTAGATGATAGTGATGATAATAGGATGGAAGATGAGGTGAAGTGGGAAGAGGAGGATGGAAGCGGTGATGGTTGTAGTGATGAAAATGGTGATGAGGCAAAGTACAGGTGGATGATGGTTGGATTGACGAAGATAATGTTGCCGTTGTTGATGATGGTGATGGTGATGTTTGTGATGATGATATTGATGAGAATACTTTCGTTTATGCTGACGGTGATTTTGATGATGATCGTGGCGCTGGAGATATTTTTGGTGAAGATGATGACGGATAGACCGATTACTATTATTCTGATGATGGAAATGTTTGTGAGGTTGATAATACTGATGATGTTGACGATCATTAGGATATGACGGATCATGAAGAAATCAAAAATATAGAAGATTGGTAGAAAATTGAGTGAAATTTGTGACAACGGAATGAATAAAGAGAAAAAGAGCTCCAAGAAAATGTTCAAGGGAGTCTGACAACTAAAAGAAGAGGAGGAAAACATTGAAAGGACGAGGGGGCTGGAGTACGAGAACAAGAAGAAGATAAATACAACAACACCAAAAGACAGAATAGAGGTAAAAGGAATAGTGGGAGGGAGTCGAATGGGTAGAATATTAAGGTGAGAAATGGGAAAATAAAGAACACAAAACAGAAAAAGCAAAAGGATTAAAAAAGGAGATGGAGGTGGAGAAGAATAGGAAGAAAATAAAAAAGAAGAAATGGTGAAAATGATGTTGGTCATAATTATGAGGATGATAATGATAATAATAATGATATTGATGATGGTGATGATGATGATGACGGTGACGGTGACGACAAAGTAGGTAATGTCCTTTATTTTGACCATTACGATGAAGCTAATGATGACGAAAATGAAGAAGATGATTTCGATATTGTTGCAAAAATAAATGAACGGAAATACTTAGAAGAAGAAAAGAATGAATGGATGAGGGATAAAATGCAAGACACGCAGTTTATATATGATGATGTCAACGGTGAGAGAGAAGTCTGAAAAACGTCAAAGGCTTACTTGTATTTGTAATAGTAGTAGTAGTAGGAGGAAGAGGAGGACGAGGAGGAGGAGGTCGAGGAGGAGGACGAGGAGGAGAACGAGGAGGAGGACGAGGAGGAGGACGAGGAGGAGGAGAATGAGGGGAGTAGTGGCAGCAGCAGTAGTAGTAGTAGTTGTAGTAGTAGTAGTAGTAGTAGTAGTAGGAGGAGGAGGAGGAGGAGGAGGAGGGGGTAGTGGCAGCAGCAGTAGTAGTAGTAGCAGCAGCAGCAGCAGCAGTAGTGGTAGTAGTAGTAGTAGTAGTAATGGTTGTAGTAGTAGTAGTATTGGTAGTAGTGAAGGAAGAAGAAGCGGAGTGAATAAGAAGAACAAAGCAGAGGGCAGTGTAATGCAAAATGGAGTGACAAGAACGCAAAATAGATTGACAAGGGAATGACAAGGACGTAGTGCAAAAAGAATGTAAAGATGTTAAACGCTTATTAATATATTGTCAATGAAATGTTATCAACAATACTTATCCAACTTACAGATTTTTTAAACTGGGCAGGTCATCAAAGGCTCTTTCTTCAATGTTTCCGATATTATTATTTTGCAACACTCTGTTAGTTGAGACAAGAAAGTATAGAAGACTTGTATGATTACATATAAAACGTTATGGCTAAAATAGAAAAAGAAACTCGATAATGGTAATGACAATGGTCGTCGTGGTTGTGACAAGGAAAAAAAGAGAAATCCTTTTGGAACTGAACGAACAAAAAAAGCAATATTCGTTAGAATGGTCAATTATTGGGAAATCTTTCCCTTATGACAAATGTAAGAGATATTGCTCATTGTGTAATCTAGAATTATATTTTATATTATTCTCTAAGGGTAAGTTGATAAATAAACTCACATATAATGCTTTCATATGTAGCCATTATCCGAGACACACATTTCTCTCGTTTAAATAAATTATAAATTTCAGTATGATCGGGTATTATAGTATATTATAGTATAATATTAGGTTTTAAAGCAGGGCATATCAATGTATATTTTACCAATAAGAATTGTATTTGTATTTGTGTTTATTTGCTAAAGTTTCTAGAGATAATATAATATAGATTTCCATTGATTTAGAAGTTATTACTAGGAATCAATAGTTGTAATATTTGATTGTTTATAATTAATAATATGAGGAGGGTTTTCTCTCTTAGACGGACCTTTATTTAAGGGGGAATTTATTTAAGGAGAAATTTGAATATGAACCAGACTTAGAGACGATGTTTTTGCTGTTTACTCTTTACCTTTTACCCTGAAGATGTGTAAGGTAATTTACTTATTTAACTTGAATTTGACAGTTAAATATAACTTTATACAGAAATGTTGACATAGGAATAAACTTCAACAATAATGGATATTAGCATCAAAACTCTCATTTAAACAGAAGACGAAGACAGGTGTATAAACAAGAAGCAGGTGTATTAGTTTGAGGCTCGGGAATGTGCGAAAGTCTTTTACAACACGTTTGCACTAATTTTTCACTTTAATTGTCACACACTCATATAATCCAAATGTGAGGAATCGGCCATGACTCACATTCACAGACATTAAAGCTTAGAACAAAGACAGATTTTACACATACACAGTCATATGTACATCCATGCAGTAACTATTTCCACTGAACGAAGGTGCTCTCATATGTCCCATAACTAAAAAAATTGGCTGATGCTCACAAATGCAGAATCATAAAAGGTAAAACACATCTTTGGAAAGACGGGTGAGGGAGCTTCAAGTGAAGGATGGAATGATATCACAGATTTAGAAATATATCTTTAATGAAATACAATAATAAATATTCATTCAACTTACAGATCTTTTAAACTGGACATATTTCGGAAGGTGTATGTCTTGATTTCCTTGATATCATTTTCACTCAAGTATCTGCAACATGAAATTGAGTTAAGAAAGAATTGTCGAGCGTATTTGGAACAGCAGTTTGTCTGAACAATTAGATGATGGAAGAGATGGAAAGTAGATCATGATGATAAATAATTCCATGAGGATAGTGATGATAATGATGATGGTGCTGAGGAGGGGTAGGTGGACGTGGAGGACGAGGTAGAGGAGAATAAGTGTGGTGGTAGTGTTCGTAGTGGATTTGTGGTGGTAATAGTGATGAATATGCTGATGCGGTCGAAGGAAAGAATATATTGTGTTGATGACGAAGATGTTATGATGATGATGATGGGGAGATGTTATTAAAGTGAATTATTCTTATAACGATGGGGATTAGCATGTCTATATTGATGCCGAATATGATATTGATTATGATGATGTAAGTGAAGATGTTATTTTTGGTGATGATGAAGGTTGTGTTGAATGTTTTGCATCTGATGGTGGTATTTTGTTGTAATGAATGTTGTTGATGATGAAGAAGACAATGATGAACTTGTCGATGTTCATGATTGAGAAATATAAAAAAGAAAATGCAAATGATGATGGTGTCGAAGACATGGATGATGACGTCGATAATTAACCCTGCAGATATAGTGGTGATTTACATATTTACGGTTTAAGAAGAATTGAGAATCTATCGAATATTAGAGAAAGACGAAAATATGAAGAAATCATGAAAAAAGAAAGTGAAATGCACAAAAAAGCGAATGAAAATTAAGAACAACAATAATAACAGCAACAGCAACATCAGCAACAAGAACAACAAGGAAAAGAATAATAATATGAAGAAGAACTGGTAAATATAGAACTAGAAATGTCTTGGATGGTAGTCAGTGGTGGTGCTGACATAAACACCATACATGATATACAGACCGTACATGATATACAAGCCAAAGGATCTGGTTTCACTCGGGTTATGAACTCATAGCCTTAACACAGCTCTGTTAGCTTGTAGTTCAATGTTAGTGTAGTGGAGGCGCAATGGCCCAGTGGTCAGGGCAGCGGACTCGCGGTCATAGGATCGTGGTTTCGATTCCCAGACCGGGCGTTGTGAGTGTTTATTGAGCGAAAACACCTAAAGCTCCGGTAGGGGATGTTGGCGAACCCTGCTGTACTCTTTCACCACAACTTTCTCTCACTCTTACTTCCTGTTTTTGTTGTACCTGTAATTCAAAGGGCCAGCCTTGTCACACTGTGTCACGCTGAATATCCCCGAGAACTACGTTAAGGGTACACGTATATGTGGAGTGCTCAGCCACTTGCACGTTAATTTCACGAGCAGGCTGTTCCGTTGATCGGATCAACTGGAACCCTCGACGTGGTAAGCGACGGAGTGCCAACAACAAGGTTAGTGTATATCTCAGAACGTAATACTTTTAACACTCAATGGTTTTTATACTTCTGTATACTACATGCACATATTATTCATATAAATGCGTCTTTATATACTCGGTTTACTGTCTTGCCATGTTTATCAATGCGAATGTTGAGTTTCATTTCATTTCTAACTCTGGAACATCCAACATACAGCTGACCATGTGAGAAATATGGTTGAAGGTGGTTAAGTCCCACCACCTTCAGACATTGACCTTGTGCTTTGTTGATAGAAATTGCAATGCTCAGTTTTGACAGGAAACTGCATTCTCTGGAATTGAAAGGTAACATCATTTAACATGCGAGGGATCCTTGGAATGAAGACACTATCACACATCATGTTACCCGTAATTATTGTTGCTTCCAATACACGGGCATGGCTTTTTTAACAACCAGCCACCTTCCATTATAGAGTCATGGTGCATCAAGGTTTCTTAACAGCATTATGGGAGCATATAGTTTCATGATCAGAATGTGTGGCAGAAATCATGGGTAATGCATTGCTTGCTCTTGATCAGAGACAGAATCAACTGATCAGTATGAACATTCAATTCTTTAAGTTGAGTTAACAAATTTAGATTCAGCTTGTCTACAGCAGCATTCCATTGTGCCAGAATGGTTCTTTTACATAACCACTTGTGACTTTTGTAGTTTGTGGCTATGTTTGGAAACAACTTGCTCTTCAGTTCTTCAAGGAGGATAGCCATATTGCCACATAGGAAGTGGTACAGACTGTATTTTGTATCTTTTGTATCCTGTGGAAGTTTTCCATTTCATGGAGAACTCTGCAGCTAATGAGTCACCATGAATGTGAACACTCGTGTTATTTAGCGTAAGCCGCTTGACATGTGACCAGATATATATAAGGGCTTGATGATGCAAGATCTCAGCACATATGCCTTTGCTCCTCTGGGAATGACGGGCTGAATTTGCCTGTAGTCACCAGCCATGAGGAAGGTAACACAACCCGTGACTTTTCTAATTGTTTCTGAAATCTAGTGGTATGTTAGACATCCTGTGTTGTTAACACTACGTAAGGTACTAAATGATGTGAGTCCCTTGAAATGGTGTAACAGAAGTTTTAGATAGTAGCAGTATTTGGGATGAACAGTTGGGATAGACAACATAGGCTCTGCCAATTGTGTCTGATTTCTTGATTCCCGAATGATCTCTGGGTGCTCTAATTACACGTGGTTTCCATTCCTTTTTGTTCACGATGTAGCATCGTGGAACTTCATTGTATAGCCGTTTTGCAGAAAATTCATCATCCTGACAGAATTTGAAGAATATTGTAAGTGTGGGGTTTTTTTTTTTTTAGCTTCTATTTGCTGCTACGCTATCTTGGGTGAAGTAAACCCTTTCTTCAGTCTCCAAGTGAACTGCAAGCTGTTCCACGTGGTGACTTCTCTCATGAATGGGGAACTTGAAGGTTCTCCAACATACTTCACCATTGCTGATTTACCTCCCCTTGGAAGGTCTTGATCTCAGCATTCTTTGAATCCTGGACTGCTAAGATAGCCATGTCAGATCCTTCGTTGACATATTTGCACACATAATGGATTTCACTGAGTTACAGAACTCAACATTGATTTGTGCCTTGAATATCTTGGAGAGGACAGTATGATACTATTCACCTGTTGTCATCTGGAATTTTAGTACGAGCTGACTTCTTGATGGCAGTTTCAAACCACCCATTGGCTAGCCTTTTCCTTCAGTAGACAGTCTGCGTCTCTTGAAAGAACTTGTTTGGAAAACCTTTTGCATATATTCTATCCTGCATGCAAAAAACATGTAGGTTGATGTTCCCATATGGACCATGAACCATTTTGGTTTTGACCACATTGAGTATTTCTTGATCTTCCTGAAGATCTGGAATTTTTCTGCACTGATGAATCATAAGGTCAAAATGTCTGCATCCTAAGTATGGTACTAATTCGTGCGGCCGTTTACGTGTGAAAAGCGACCACACACATAGCTAGTTGATTAGATATAGATAGATAGATAAATACATAAATATATATATATATATATATATATATATATATATATATATATAGAGAGAGAGAGAGAGAGAGAGAGAGAGAGAGAGAGGTAGATAGATAGATAGATAGATAGATAGATAGATAGATAGATAGATAGATAGAAAGAGAGACAGACAGACAGACAGACAGACAGACAGACAGACAGAGACAGAGAGAGAGAGAGAGAGAGAGAGAGAGAGAGAGAGAGAGGTAGATAGATAGATAGATAGATAGATAGATAGATAGATAGATAGATAGATAGATAGATAGATAGAAAGAGAGACAGACAGACAGACAGACAGACAGACAGAGAGAGACAGAGAGAGAGAGAGAGAGAGAGAGAGAGAGAGAGGTAGATAGATAGATAGATAGATAGATAGATAGATAGATAGATAGATAGATAGATAGATAGATAGATAGATAGAAAGAGAGACAGACAGACAGACAGACAGACAGACAGAGACAGAGAGAGAGAGAGAGAGAGAGAGAGAGAGAGAGAGAGAGAGAGAAACAGACAAATTTAGATTTCGATAGATAGAGTAACAGAAATCCTCAGATGAAACCCAAGAAAAAACATCGCTCCAATACACACAAAATGTTCCTATGAGGAACGTGAAGAATAAGATTTTCAAACTAAAAATATATAGGAAGCTGTGATGTTCGTGGATTTTCCCAGGGAACCAAAAAAGCAATGCGAATGAAATGAAATAGAAGTGTTTAAATTGTAAATATTCATCCATGGCGTATTATATACAAAACAGTGTATTGTATACATAACGGCGTATTATATGCATGCATATGTTTGTGTAGCTAGCTACAGATGATACGCCAGACATACATGTTTGTATCCAGTTAGCCACAGTTGCAACGTTGGTACCGGAGGTTGACAGTGAAAAGCAATTTTACAGATGTTAATCTGATATAAAGCAATATAATTTGAAAGCAATATTATTTTCTTTTAGCTAGCAATGAATCGTGGCCTCGCCTGGGTGTTATGACCTACAACCACACTAAAATAAGTTGTTTCTTTCTTACGAGCAGAATCAGCACAGCTGATATATAGGGAAGTAGACTACTGGCGTAATAGAAGTTATTGTCTGTTTAAAAGTAAAGGGGGAGGGTGCAATTTTCATGGGTCTGCATGGTAATGAAATTGCTTTCTCTTCTTAAGAAAGGTTACAAACTATGTATTGTTTCATCGTATAAAATGGGGTTAATATGATTTTTCACAGAAATCCCGTTTTCAAAATTTTACTTTCCCATTGTCCCCACCGCAATTTCTTAATTTGTAACATTATTCGAATTACATTATTTCCACAGAAAAATACAGAGATTACGAATGTGGGAAAGTCTATATATTTTCTTTTAAAGTTGAATTTTTCTTAAAGAAACACTCAATGCCCCTTCCCCCACCTCACCCACCCATCACCTAACTTCTTTCAAGAAGATAAAACCTCGTAATGTTTCACTTTCGTTTGATGTTTCAAGCATACGTAGAATTGTAATGAAATAGCAGACTTCAAAAATACCAGATGACCACCAAAAAACCGGACATGCTAGAAACAACAGGTAAACGACATTATCTCTGAAGAAGCTTTTCCGCTTTCCAAAAAGCTAAAAGTGAAACACTGGGAGTTTGAAGCTTTTTGAAAGTAGTGAGAATATGGGTGGATGTTTGGGAAGGAGATTTAGTGTTTCTTTAAGAAAAAGGGAGAAAATTATTAAAGATTCTCTGTTTTTTTCTCATTAGAATAGCAAGAAAAAAGTTTGGGAAAAGTAAAAAAAATGAAGAAATTGAGATGGAGAGGGAGAATATTAAAATATTGCGAACGTGTATTTTGGGGGAAGTCCTAATCTCCTGTATCAAAAACACAGGAATCGGAAGAAATTTAAGAACAAAATATGGTAGGGCGCAAATGTCACTTTGGACATGCTAGAAAAAACAGGTAAAGGACAGGATTTATGGGAAAACTTCCTTTTAAGTTTATAAATACGGTCATCACAAATATAAATTCCAGAATAGAAAAAGGTAATTTGAATAGGATTAGAACTGTAATTTTGAGCGTGCACACAGCAAGAAATAACGTAATTCGTGCGGAAGTTTTACGTAGAATGTGTTTGTGTGTACGAGTGTGTATGTGTGTGACTGCGGAAGTTATTTTATGGCATTCTTTCGTTTGAAGCAGCAACGTCGTTACCTTGATCACATGGTCGATCATATGGGACTATGTGATGGTTAATTTCCGTAAAAAATATTTTATTTTATGCTTTGAAGGGAAAATAAATTGCATGGGAAGAGAAAGTGAAAAGGTGACATTTGCTTTGAAGAGAAAGCAGAAAGTAAAAGAGAGGAGCAAAATGAAAGATGTATGGACGTGTATATGAAAAGGATGTATGTGTGTGGGTGTGCGCGTGTGTGAGAGAGGCAGAATGAGTGAATAAATGTTCATGTTGTCATGTATGTATTTTTCCATGTATGTGTAAGTGGCACTAACTGACTCTTTCACTTTCTCTCTCTCTCCCACACACACAAACAAATTATCTTTCCTATACACGTACAGAACTACATTTGCATGCATCTTTTTTGTATGTATGAGTGCATGTGCACGTGTTTGAGAGAGACAGTGAGTGAATGAAATGGATATCTTTTAATGGAATTGTTTTGGTTGTAGCTTGTTTCAATACAACATCTATGTGTACATTTTCATAGATGTTTGACTAAGTAGAATTCTACGCATGCGTGAAACATGGAACGATAGAGAAACATTTGAAGCAAATTGAAATATTTCCCGAAAATTACTTCAAAATTACGCGACCTGACATCGTTTTCCATGTTATTTTATTAGTAAAACAAGAGTACTTGTGCTCGAGGCATAGTTTATTGGGTAGAGTTTCTATATATAGATGGATGATAAGTAGCTTCCTTTATTATAGTATAGACGTGACTAATTCGGAGAAACATCACTTTCATTATTCTCACGTTGTTACTCGCGTAATGCAACACTTAGAAATTTTGGTTCAAATTGAATGTGTGGAACTATTTTCTAATGAAACCTTGTTGTTGCAGAGTAGTGTCTTTGAAGTAACTATAGCTGGTTCTTGAGGTAACGTAGAAAATATATATAAATGAAAATAATGTTTATTTCGTAGTCTAAAGCTTACTGATTCATTTGACAACCCATACGTCTAAATCGCAACTCAGTTTCCGAATGCATAAGAAACATATGCACACGCACCCACATACACACACACACACTCTCTCTCTCTCTCTCTCTCCCTCTTATATATATATTTTTATTCATATATATATATATATATATATATATATATATATATATATATATATATATATATATATATATATATATGAGAGAGAGAGATAGAGAGAGAGAGAGAGAGAGAGAGAGAGAGATTAAAAATAAATCATGAACATATATCCTAGGTCAAAATATTCATGCACGCCATGTTTGGAACCTATTTGTGCAGCCGTATATAAAGTAGACACAGGTCTATTTATACACAAGATAAAAACGTTGTGGCACTAATTTTCACACTTAGCATTAGAACTCAGTCTGTTAATACACTCGCATGCACTGATCCATACTCATAGAAATATTTCCTCTCAAGTATCACACTCTCAGGTATCCCAAATCTAAGAAATATGCCCTCACTCATATTCACAAATATTCACAAAGAATTAAAGAACTTTAGAAAGACGGTTGTGGGGGCTTACATAGAAAGATGGAAAGATTTTACAGATTTAGAAATATATCGTCAATAAAATACTATACAAGAAATATGATTCAACTTACAGAGTTGTTAAACTGGACAGATTTTGGAAGGTTCCAACTTTGATTTCTTTGATCTTGTTATCCCACAAATTCCTGGAACATAAAATTGAGGAAAGAAGAAATTTTATGTAACAGTTTGAGAGAATCTTTAATATAATGGCTAAACAGTTAGATGATGAACGAGATGAAAAGTAGATTATGATCATGATGATGTTGGGGTGGGGAAGAAAATATGGCGATAGTGTTGTCGAAGATACTATTGATGCTGATGATAGGGGTGAGGTTGTTAATGTTGATTATTCTAATAATAATGGGTATTAGCATGTTGGTAGCATGTACTGATACCACAAACATTGATTCTGGGGAAAGCAAATGCTAGATATGTATTCAAAAGCCGCCAACAAAACGTCAATCATTTGTTATTCATGGATGACCTCAAACTTTATGGTAAATATGAAGCCCAAGTCAATTCCTTCGTTGGTACGGTGCATACCTTCAGTGTTGATATCAGAATGAAGTTCGGACTGAGAAAATGTAGTTTATTAGTCTTGAAGAGAGGCAAAACCAAATGTATGGAAGGGCTAACGATACCGTCGGGGGACGTTATGACACAGATAGAAAAAAGCGGGCTATAAGTACTTGGGGATTTTGGAAATGGATAACTTGATGGAGAAAGTAATGACAGAAAGATTTAAGGTGGAATATTTGCGCAGACTGAGACTGATACTTAAGTAGAAATTGAACGGATGGAATAAGATAGAAGCTATCAAATCCAGGGTGGTTTCACTCCTTAGATATGGAGCAGGGGTGGTCGCATGGAGAGTAGACGAAGTAAACAACTTAGACAGAATGACAAGGAAATTGCGAACTAGATATGGGACACTCTACCCCAAACGTGACACAGACAGACTGTATGTACCAAGAAAAAGAGGGGCAAGAGGACTTATTCGATGTGAACACAGCATTAGGGCATCGTATGTAAAAATTCCGCAGAACGGCTATTATAAGAAGAAGATCAGGTGTGTGTAAGATGAAAGATTACAAAGACAAAGCACTGTACAGGAAATTGAAAACGAATGAAACTGAAAATAGGTGGGTCAATTTTATATGAATGTTGCAGATAAGACAGGCAGAGAAACAAGATGGCTGTGGATGACTAAAAGTGAACTAAAACTGGGAACAGATGCTCTAATCTGCGCTGCCCATGAGCAAGCACTAAGAACAAACTACATAAAATAAAGAATAAACAACACATCACAATGTGATAAGTGCAGACTCTGCGGAAAAAATGGTGAAACTCTGTGGTATATTACCAGCCAATGTACGCCACTAACGCAGAAGGAATATAAGACACGCCACAACCGGGCTTGTCCATTGCACAGTTTGCAGCAAGTATGGAGTGGACAAAGCAAAGAATTGGTATGACCACAAACTCGAAGGCATCATCGAAAATAAAATGCAAGTATCCTTTGGGATTTTGTGAGTCAGTGCGACCATGAGATAGAGAATAGAAAGAGAGACATAGTCTTAATTGAGAAAACAAACTATGCTGGATCATGGATATAGCATGCCCAGCGGACAATAAGTTGTGCGATAAGGAAGAAAGAAAAGTCGAGAGATATGACAGTTTAGCTTGGGAAGTTAAGCGGTTGTCGTCGATGAAAAAGGTAGCAGTAGTACCAATATTTGGCAGAGCCCTGGGAACAGTGTATATAAAAATTTCGAGAAATACGTGGAACAAATAGGAGCTGCAACAAGGGCGGAGCACTTGCAGAAAACAGCACTGCTTGGAACCGCTCGAATACTCCTAACGGTGCTCGAGAAATAAGTTCACTGGTAGTGAACAGCGGACAGCGTAGTACATCTCCAGCGCTTGAAGCTGAGCACAGACAAAAATCATGCCTCCTCATTGATATGACCGTCCCAATCGATATAAACGTATCTGTCAAGACCTACCAAAAACTGAGCAAATATAAAGATCTTGAAATAGAAATTAGCAAAATGTGGAATCTGAAGACTAAAACAATACCTATTGTCATAGGTGCCCTGGGAATGACAGCGAAACGGGCTGATTACTACCTAGCTCAGATACCAGGAAACCCCAAAATGGCTGAAGTTCAAAGGATAGTGCTCATGAGAACTGCCTATATCCTACGTAAAATACTGTCTATGTGATCTCAAATTTTAAAACAAACACATAGTTTTCTTATGGTTTCTTAAACATTCTCTAGAACAACACTATGTACAAATCCGAATATATTGTACATTAGGCATAACACCTACATGAACTTCTAACTTGTTGTCTCTTGAGGTCTCTGGGTAAGACTTGGATCCAACGTGTACAAATGCAAAGCGAAAGTCAAACATAAAATAAGAAGAAGAAGAAGAAGAAGAAGAAGAAGAAGAAGAAGAGAGGAAGAAGAAGAAGAAGAACAACAACAACAACAACAATAACAACAATATCGAAGAAGAAGAAGAAGAAGAAGAAGAAGAAGAAGAAGAAGAAGACAAAAGAATATGTTAAAAACTTGGAGTATGGATTAGGTTGTTCTAAATATACCTGTATTAGAGAATGGCAATCAGTGTTGATCTCGAGGTAAACACAGTACTTGATACATAGACCTGATTTACACGCACATTTTGATACACTCGCATTTATTAATACATACACAAAGAGATAGACATTCGCATATAAAATCAGGTGTGCTTCAAATATTCCCACCCAGCTATGACACTGATATCTACCAACTCTCGGAAATTGTCTCATATCCACATCGAAAGTCATTCACAAAAAATAAGACGCACATTTGGAGAGAGAACGCTAGTATGGTTAAAGAGGGTTGATGGAGCTTAAAATGAAAGACATTAAATATATATGTAGAAGTGTATCGTCGAGGAAATACTATGAACAAAACTGATTCAGATCATTCAAACGATTTACAGACTCGTTAAACTGGTAACGGTGGAGGCGCAATGGCCCAGTGATTAGGGCAGCAGACTCGCGGTCATAGGATCGTGGTTTCGATTCCCAGACCGAGCGTTGTGAGTGTTTATTGAGTGAAAACACCTAAAGCTCCACGAGGCTCCGGCAGGGGATGGTGGCGAACCCTGCTGTAATCTTTCACCACAACTTTCTCTCACTCTTACTTCCTGTTTCTGTTGTGCCTGTAATTCAAAGGGTCAGCCTTGTAACACTGTTACGCTGAATATCCCCGAGAACTACATTAAGGGTACACGTGTCTGTGGAGTGCTCAGCAACTTGCACGTTAATTTCACGAGCAGGCTGTTCCGTTGATCGGATTAACTGGAACCCTCGACGTCGTAAGCGACGGAGTGCCAACAACAATAACAAAACTGGTGACGAATAATGATGATGGAGACGACGATGAATTTGATTTGTTTTTGATAATGGTTACAGGTAACCATGACGACGCTAATCATAACTACGACGAAGACGTCGATAATGATGATGGCGGCGAGGAGGAAGGAAGAAAGAAGAAGAAAAATAAGAAATTCAACAACAACAACAACACAACAATACAACATGAACACAGCAGTAACCAGAACAGGGAAAGAATACGTTTCAAAATTAGTGTACAAATAATCGAATTCTGAACACACAACTACAATTGATATTCAAATGTGTTATTTGGCGTTGATCTAAGGATAAACACCATACATATTATAAACAAAGAATTACACACACATGTTAATAGACTCGCATGCGCTGATCGACATGCAGAGACATATACATGCATGTAATCACTCACACCAGATTCAGAAACAATAAAACATATTTAGAATGACAGGTGTGGGAGCTTAAATAGAAGCATGGGAGGATGTTATAGATTTAGAAATATATTAGCAGAGAAATACTAGAAAAGAAGACTGATTCAACTTACAGAGTTGTTAAGCTGGACAAATGTTGGAAGGTTCCTACTTTGATTTCGGTTATATTGTTTTCCCAGAAATTCCTGGAAAAAAAAATTGAGCTTAGAAAACATTTTCTGGAACAGATTTGTGACAGAGTATTACATATTATGGCAAAATAGTTAGGTGATAGAAAAGTTGGTTAGTAAATTACGATGACGACGAACTTGATGATGATGATGCTGAGAATGAACACATCCACTATAGTGATGACGCCAAAGAAAAAGATGAAGAATACCACGATCAAGATGTTAAAAATGAAGCAGAGGAATAAGTATAATGATGATGAGGATGATGATGATGTTGGTGACGATCATGATGATGATGATGAAAGAGAAGTAAAAGAAAAAGTAGATAATTAATAAGAATAAAGAAGAAGAAGAAGAAGAAGAAGGAGGAGGAGGAGGAGGAGGAGGAGGAGAAGTTGAAGGAGGAGGAGAAGAAGAAGAAGAAGAAGAAGAAGAAGAAAAAGAAGAAGAATAAGAAGAAAAAGAAGAAGAAGAAGAAGAAGAAGAAGAAGTAGAAGAAGATGAAGAAGAAGAAGAAGAAGAAGAAAAAGAAGAAGAAGAAGAAGAAGATGAAGAAAAAGAAGAAAAAGAAGAAGAAAAAGAAGAGGAAGGAGAAGAAAAAGAAGAGGAAGGAGAAGAAAAAGAAGGGGAAGGAGAAGAAAAAGAAGAAGAAGAAAAAGAAGAAGAATAAGAAAAAGGAGTAATTAAGAAGTGGAAGAAGAGATGATATTGATGACGATGAAGATGATGATGATGAGGATGGAGATGATGAAGTTGATGATGATTATGATGATGATGATGATGGTGATGATGATGACGAAGTAGATAATAATAACGAAAATGCAGAAAAATGATGTTGATGCTGTTGTTGCTGAAATATATGAACGAAAGTTTGCTGAAGAACAAGAATAACAGAATAAATGGAAGAATGAATATAAGAGACATCCGTTATGTAGGTTGATGAGGGCGGAGAAAGAGAGGGAGGAATGTGAAAAGCGACAAAGGAATAGTAGTAGTAGTAGTAGGAGGAGGAGGAGGAGGAGGAGGAGGAGGAGGAGGAGGAGGAGGAGGAGGTGGAGTAGTGGTAGGAGGAGGAGGAGGAGAAGGAGGAGAAGGAGGAGCAGGAGGGGGAGAAGCAGGAGGAGGAGGAGCAGGAGGGGGAGGAACAGGAAGGGGAGGAGGAGAAGGAAGAGGGGGAGTGGTAGTAGTAGTAGTAGTAGTAGTAGTTGTAGTGGTAGTAGTAGTAGTAGTAGTTGTAGTGGTAGTAGTAGTAGTAGGAAGAGGAGGAGGAGGAGGAGGAGGAGGTGGAGTAGTAGTAGTAGGAGGAGGAGGAGGTGGAGTAATAGTAGTAGGAGGAGGAGGTGGAGTAGTAGTGGGAGGAGGAAGAGGAGGGAGTAGTACGGGAGGAGGAAGAGGAGGGAGTAGTACGGGAGGAGGAAGAGGAGGGAGTAGTACGGGAGGAGGAAAGGGGGAGTAACAGTAGTAGTAGTAGGAGGAGGAGGAGTAATAGTAATAGCAACAGCAGCAGCAACAGTAGTAGTAGTAGTAGTAGTTGCAGCAGCAGCAAAATAAGAGGATGCAGAGTGGATGAGAACAAGCAGAGTCGTGAGTAACACAAAACATATTGAGATTCACACGCACACACACATACACACACACACACACACACACACACACACACACACTCACATAAACACATACTTAGAGGCATTCGCAAAGAATCCCATATTTCTATCGAAAGAGAGTGACACTGCAAGCAGTGATAAGGATGTGGTGCGAAAAAGAATGGGAAGATGTTAAATACTTATTAATATATTGTCAATGAAATATTATTAACAAGACTTCTCCAACTTACAGATTTCTTAAACTGGTCAGGTCATGAAAGGCTCTTTCTTCAATGTTTCCGATATTATTATGTTGCAACTCTCTGTTCGTTGATGCAAGAAAATATAGGAGAGTTGTGTTACATATAAAACATTATGGCTAAAATAACAAATTTATAGAAGAAAAAGAATCGGGATAATGAAGATGGCAATAAGGAGGAGGAGGTGAAGGGGGTGATGGTGATTAATATGGCGAAGAGACGAAGGACAGGAGGTTGGTCGTAGTGTTGATGAAGATCTTGTCGCTGTTGCTGATAATGATGATGTTTGTGATAATAATGTTTATGATGACTGTGATGTTTTATATTAATCGATTTTGCACGTTTAATTCCTTCATTTATGTGTTGAATTGGGTGGTACCTGCGCTGGACTTTATTCTTAAGCTCTTGCAATCTTAGTTCTCTGGTATTTTTTGGATATTATCGTGCAAATACTTCTTGCAAGGTTGAAGGGGATATTTGTTTTGATATATCTCGGGTGACATGTACTAAATAATAGATATTGTTTAGCGTCTGTGGTCTTGTAAAAAAATACCTGTATCTAGTCTTTTTGTTTATTTTTTAATCAGTATGTCTAGCAATGGAAGTTCCTCGTACTTGTGTTCCATTGTGAATTGTATCTTGGTGTTAATGTTATTGAGAAGTCTTTTGAGCTCCAAGAAATTATCCATGTCATAATTCCAGAGGATGAAGCAGTATTCCAAAAATCTTTTCCAATTTTCTTTTATATATACGGAGAGAGGGTTTCCAAATTTTGAAAAAGACTCCTGATATATTGCTCTTTCTAAATAGCCCATTGTTAGATTGGCAATGATTGGGGCTGCGCTGGTTCCCATTGCAATTCCAGATTTTTGGCTATAAACAATGGTGTCAAAGATGAAATAATTGTTTTGGAGAATGAATTTAATTGATTCTGTTATGAAGATTTTATTGGCCCGTTCTGGTATTTCTTCTAAATATTTGTCCTTTCAGAAACGGATTGCTTCCCCACTAAAATATTATATAAACACGTTTGCACTAACTTTTCCCCTTAATTGTCACACATTCATATATACCAAATCCGAGGAATAGGCCCTCACCCACATTCACAGACATTAACACATACTTTGGACAGAGGCAGATTTTACACATACAGAGAAACATGCGCGCACTAAATGGTTTCCCTGAACTATTACGCTCTCATATATCCTATATCTAAGAAATGAACAGACACTTACATTCAGATTGATAAAAAATAATAAAACACATTTTATGAAACACAGGTGAGGGATATTCAAGTGGAGGATGGAAAGATGTTACAAACTTACAGATCTGTTAAACTGGATAAATTTCCGAAGGTGTCCGCCTTGATTTCCTTGATATCATTAGAACTTAAACCTCTAGAATATGAAATTGAGTGAAGAAGGAATAATATAGAACATATTTGTGACAGAATTTTGGTTAAACAGATAGATGAAGAATGGGATGGAAAGTAGATCAGGGTATCAATAATTACATGAAGATGATGAGGAGGAGGATGGTGAGAGAAGATTTGGTAGTGGACGCTGTGGTGGTAGCAATGATGAATATGATGATGAGGCAAAGGAGAAAAGTGTATGGAGAAAGTGTTGATGACGAAGATGTTATGATGGCGGTGATGTTGTTAAAGTTGATTATTCTCATAATGATGAGGATTAGCATTTCTTTGATGATGCTAAATATGATACTGATCCTGCTGATGTTACTGTTGGCGGCGAGGATGATAGTGTTGAAGATATTGCTTCTGATGCCGGTATTTCATAGTTTTAAGAATGATGTCGTTGATGAAGTGGACAATGATGAACTTGACGATGTATATGATTGCGAAACATAACAAAGAAAATGAGAATGATGACGGCGGTGAAGACATGGACGAGAAGGTCATTGATTATGGCGACAGATGCAGAAGAAAAGTAGATGAAACAGAAGAAAGGTGGAAGAAGAAGAAAAGGAAGTAGATGAGGAAATAGATGAAGAAGAAGAAGAAGAAGAAGAAGAAGATGATGATGATGATGATGATGATGATGATGATAAGAAGAAGAAGAAGAAGAAGAAGAAGAGGAAGATGATGATAATAATAATAATAATAATATGACGAAGAAGAAGAAGAAGAAGAAGAAGAAGAAGAAGAAGAAGAAGAAGATGAAGAAGAAGAAGAAGAAGAAGAAGAAGAAGAAGAAGAAGAAAGCAGGAGGAACATAAGAAAAAAGAGCAAACGAAGGAGAAGAAAAGTATTAAGAAGAAAAAAACGAAATAGTAGTAACTCATGAAAAAGACGAAAAGGGGAAGAAATAAAAGAAGAAAAATAAGAAACAAAAGAAAAATAGGTGAAAGAAGATGGGTAGATGGAGATGCTGAGGATAAAAAGAAGAGGAATGCGGAGAACAAGAACAACAACCGCAACAAAATGCGTAATAACTAGAGGATGTAGAAGCAGAAATGTCCGTAAACATATATATATATATATATATATATATATATATATATATATATATATATATATATATATATATACTTTATTTAAAAGCAGCAGAAATATATCAAAAACACCGTTACTCTGAGTTTCACGTTCCCGTTCATCGGACAGTTTTGTTAGACAGTTTTTTTTCTAACAAAACTGTCCGATGAACGGGAACGTGAAACTCAGAGTAACGGTTTTTTTGTTATATTTCTGCTGCTTTTAAATAAAGCATATTACTCTACCTCTGGTATTTGAGTACTCTTTTTTCCACCTTGTTGCACATTTCATGTGCTTACTCCGGTATATATATATATATATATATATATATATATATATATATATATATATATATATAGTTGAAATTTACAGGAAAGTAAAA
The DNA here is from genome assembly GCF_046866305.1 of Octopus bimaculoides. NCBI lineage: Eukaryota > Metazoa > Mollusca > Cephalopoda > Octopoda > Octopodidae > Octopus > Octopus bimaculoides. The sequence continues at coordinate 85,727 of NW_028315340.1, read as the reverse complement.
GACGAAGAAAGGTGTATAAGCAACAAGCATGTGTACTAGTCTAACGCTCGTGAACATGAGAAATCTTTTACAACACATTTGCTCTAATTTCTCACCTTAATTGTCATGCACTGATATATTCCAAACACGAGAAATGGCACGCCCACTCACATTTACATACATTACCACACATTCACACTTTGGACCAAGACAGATTTTACACATACACCGAGACATACACATGCATGCACTAAATGGCTTCCCTGATCTATCGCACTCTCATATATCCCATAACTAAAACATGAGCTCACGCTTACTCACAGAAATTCACAAACAATGAAACACAGCTTAAAATGAACGACAGGAATATATTGCAGATTTGGAAATATATGGTCAATGAAATACTATAAAAATAACTGATATAACTTACAGTTCTGTTAAACTGGACAGATTTCGGAAGGTGTTTGATTTGATTTCCTTGATATCATTAGAACTTAAATATCTGGAACATAAAATTGAGTTAAGAAGTAAATATGTAGAACATATTTGTGACAGAATTTTGGCTAAATAATTAGATGAAGGAAGGGATGGATAAGTGATCACGATGATGAGTAATTCCATGAATGTGATGTTGATGATAATGATGATGATGGTAATGATAATGATGAAAATGATGATGTTAATGATGATGGTGAAAAGAGGAGAATAACGGGGCAAGTAGAATTTGTAGTGAACGTTGTGGTGGCGGTGATATTGATGAATATGATGCGGAACCGGAGAAACGTATAATGTAATGATGCTGTTCACGGAGATGCTACGATGCAGATGATGATGGCTGTAATGACAGGGACGAAGACGTTAATAATGATGATGGTACCAGTGGAAATGATCTCAATAGTAGAGATATTAGGCGAATTGATGAACTGGCGAAAGGTTCAGAAAGAATATATGAGGGCATCATGAAAAAAGCGTAGGTGAGAGGCACAGGAAAAAAAAAAGAAAGTAAAAAAGAAGATTATGATGATGTTGATGATGAGACGGGGTAGTAAAAACAGAAATGCGGAAGAGATGTGAAGGAATAATGATGGAGAAGGTGAGGAAGAAGTGGGGAGGAGAAAGAAAATAAAGTGGAGAAGAAAATATGAAGGGCAAAATGAAAAAAACCAAGGAGATGAAGAGGAAATAGAAGAAAAGGGAAGGAAAATAAAAAGACGCAGGGGAAACAAAATAAGAAGGAAAAGGAGACGGTGGAGAAGAAGAAGAAGAAGAAGAAGAAGAAGAAGAAGAAGAAGAAGAAGAAGAAGAAGAAGAAGGAAAGGGAGGAGAAGGAGGAGGAGGAGAAGAAGAAGAAGAAGAAGAAGAAGAAGAAGAAGAAGAAGAAGAAGACGAAGAAGAAGAAGAAGAAGAAGAAGAAGATGAAGAAAAAGGAGGAGGGGGGAGGAGGAGAAGAAGAAGAAGAAGGAGGCGGAGGAAAAGAAGAAGACGAAGAAGAAGAAGAAGAAGAAGAAGAAGAAGAAGAAGAAGAAAAAGAAGCGGAAGAAAAAAGGAGGAGGGGAGGAGGAGGAGGATAAGAAGAAGAAGAAGAAGAAGAAGAAGAAGAAGAAGAAGAAGAAGAAGAAGAGGAAGAAGAAACAGTACCAGCAGCATTAAAGAATATGTCGAAAAACTTGTTCTAAAAATACAACTACTAAGGATATTCGAAGATGTTATTTAGTGTTGATCTGGAGGTAAACAACGTGCATGATATACACACTGACTTACACACATGTTAATGCACACCCATTCACTGTTCCATGCACAAAGATATACACATGCGTGCACTGAATATATCCCCTGAAGTATTACGCTCTCATATATCCCAAATCTAAGTAGTGGGCCCACACTCATATTCACAGACATTCACAGACAATAAAAGATCTTAGAAAGACGGGTGTGGGGACTTAAACAGAAGGATGGGAAGATGTTGTAGATTCAGTAATATATCGGCAATGAAATTACCATAAGATAAATTTGATTCAACTTACAGAGTTCTTAAACTGGACAGATTTTGGAAGCTTCCTACGTTGATTTCTTTGATCTTGTTACCCCACAAATTCCTGGAAAATAAAATTGAGGAAAGAAGAAATTTTATGTAACAGATTTAATATAATGGATAAACATTTAGATGATGACAGTGATGACAAGGACGAAAACGTCGATAATAATGCTGGCGGCATCGTTGGTAATTTAAATACTAGATGTATAAGGTGAATAATGCAACTAGTAAATTACACAAAGAATATATTACAAAATCATGAAAAATGGAAACTGAAAAGAAAGAAAGTAAACAAGAAGAGAAAGGAGAAGAAAGAGAAGAAGAGGGGTAAGGAGAAGAAGAAGAAGAGACAAAGAGGGAGAAGAAGGAGTAGTAGCAGTAGTAGTAGTAGTAGTAGTAGTAGAAGAAGAAGAAGAAGAAGAAGAAGAAGAAGAAGAAGAAGAAGAGACAAAGAGGGAGAAGAAGAAGAAGAAGAAGAAGAGACAAAGAGGGAGAAGAAGAAGAAGAAGAAAAAGAAGAAAAAGAAGAAGAAGAAGAAGAGACAAAGAGGGAGAAGAAGGAGTAGTAGCAGTAGTAGTAGTAGTAGTAGTAGAAGAAGAAGAAGAAGAAGAAGAAGAAGAGACAAAGAGGGAGAAGAAGAAGAAGAAGAAGAAGAAGAAGAGACAAAGAGGGAGAAGAAGAAGAAGAAGAGACAACGAGGGAGAAGAAGGAGTAGTAGCAGTAGTAGAAGGAGAAGAAGAAGAAGAAGAAGAAGAAGAAGAAGAAGAAGAAGAAGAAGAAGAGACAAAGAGGGAGAAGAAGGAGTAGTAGCAGTAGTAGAAGAAGAAGAAGAAGAAGAAGAAGAAGAAGAAGAAGAAGAAGAAGAAGAAGAAGAAGAACCAAAATTTGAGTGTGGATGAGGTTGTTGTAAATATAATTCTATGAGAGAATTCTGGTATGGCAATCAGTGATGATCTTGAAGTAAATAGCGTTCATCATATACAGATTGAATTACACGCTCGTTTTGATCCACTCGCATTCACACATCCATAGATAGAGATGCACTTTTACATATAAACACAGGTATATGTCCATTCAGCCATGACACTGATATATACCAACTCTCGGAAATGGTCCCACATTCACATTCAAATCATCCACAAACAATAAGACACACCTTTGAAGAGAAGATGATAGTACAGGTAAAGAGTGTTGATGGAGGTTAAAATGAAAG
>NW_028315340.1:67500-77500 GCF_046866305.1 Octopus bimaculoides | reverse complement strand
TGCTCATGATGCTGATGATGAAGACGACGACAATGATGATGAAGATGAAGATGATGATGATGATGATGATGTCGGTGGTGGTTATGCTAGTGGTGATTAATACGATAACTCGGAGGATGAAGATGATGGTATTAGTATTCAAATTGATGATGATGCTAATGCTGGTTGTGGTGCTGGTGGTGGTGTTTATGATAATGAGATGATGAGGAAGTTGTGGCAACGATGATTATGATGATAGTGATGGAGAAGAATTTATGTGGTTGCAAATATTTTCAGAGAAAGAAAGAAAATTATTAGGAGTTCGAAAGTTAGAGAAATTAATATTTGAGTAAATTAGCTTTCAAAATGCAATTACAATATTGATGGATGGCATTCATCGTTGATCCAGAGCTAAACACAAGGAATGTTATACTTACAGGAATATAATCACAAGCTAATACACTAGTATTGAACCACCCAAACACAAAACGTAAACAAATATATACACATATATAAAATGTGCTGCTTGAACAATTCACACATTCATATATATCCTAACACATTCTCATGTTCACTCACAAACACACACTCAAACACACGCTCACATTCACAGACATTCAAAAGCAATCACATACACCTGTGTTCAGGGAGTGGGAATGCAAAAATGAGACAAGGAGAGAGAGAGAGCGTAACAGAATGGGATGACAATTAAAAATGACGGCAATGAAATACTATCAAGAATGATCTAAATTATAATTCTGTTAAAAGGAGAAGAAGAAGGAGGAGGAGGAGGAGGAGGAAGAGGTGGAGGAGGAGAAGAAGGAGAAGAAGAAGAAGACGAAGAAGAAGAAGAAGAAGTAGAAGGAGGAGGAGGAGGAGGAGGAGGAGGAGGAGGAGGAGGAGGAGGAGAAGAAGAAAATATGAATATGTTTTAAAATAAAGTATGAATTAGTTTTAAATTAACAACTAAAAGAGAAAATCTAGGATAGCAATCAACGTTGACCTAGAGGTAAACAAACTACATGATATACAGACTGAATTACACACATTTTTTGGTACACTTGCATTTACCCATCCATACACAAAAGGACAGACACACCTATATATATAAATATATATATATATATATATATATATATATATATATATATATATATATGAAAGAAGGAGGCCAAGGCAACAGATCTCACGACACCAGATGGTACACACCAACCCTGAAAAACCAAAACTAGTGAATCTCTCAAGCCTAAACCTGTCGAGCCAACAAATTAAAATCCTTTCAAAAGGACTAAAATTCACTCCAACTCCACAATACCCCAACTTGAGTGAAATACAGGATGATGTCTCCCACTTTTGTAGAAAATTACGCCTCACAGAGGAATTTTTTGACAAAGAAATCAATAACGACGAATCAATGGTTCGTAACAAGAGCAATTATAATCCCATAAAAAGTAAAAACAAAACATTGGACAAATTTTGTGAGTACATTTCGAACTTTCCTTATAATGAACTTCCACAACCTAAACCCAAACCCAACACCAGTAAAAACGAATGGAAAATCATCCATGAGTTACGAAACAATCATGACATCACAATCAAAGAAGCAGATAAGGGTAGCACTGTCGTCATTATGGATACAGAACAATACAAAAACTCTGTATCTCAACTCTTACAAGACACTACATACTATGAAAGAGTAGTCAACTACCAACAAACAAGAACAATGACCAAATTAAACACACTCATTTGCCAACATCGAAACAACTTAACAACAAAGGAATGCGACTACCTAACAAACTTTAATTGCAAAACAAGCAACCTCTATGGACTCCCAAAAATCCACAAGAGCAAAACTATTTCTGAAGCTTGCAAAAAGTCCACTTCCACCTGCGTCACTGTACCACATCCCACTGATCTCAAACTAAGACCAATTGTCGCAGGCCCAAACTGTGAAACACACAGATTAAGCAACTTTATCGATATCCTCTTGAAACCAATACTTCACCACATACCAAGTATTGTTAGAGACGACCTGGACCTACTAAATCATCTACCCAAACATACCGATAAAGACATTTTCATTGTTTCTTTTGATGTAATAAATCTTTACACTACGATCCCACATCAATATGGACTGGAAGCCATTAAATTCTGGCTAGAAAAATACCCCAATCAGATCCCAGAAAGAATAAAAAAAGAATTCATCATCGAGGGCCTTAAGTTTATCCTTCAAAACGATTTTTTGAATTTTAATGATAACACCTACAGACAGGTATCAGGGACTGCAATGGAGACTAAAGTTGCCCCTACATATGCAAATCTGGTGATGGCCTACTTAGAATTGCAGATCTACGACAAATCTAAAACTATATATGGCCTGTCTTTCCACCAATACCTGTTGAAGAATTGGAAACGTTACTTGGATGATTGCCTCACCCTATGGTCCCACACACTCGACCAACTCTTTGACTTCAAAACCCTAATCAACAGTGTCAACAATCATATCCAATTTACAATGGAATACAGTCAAGACCAACTTCCTTTTCTTGACATTCTCATTATAAAAGTAGGTACCAGCATTGAGACTGATATTCATTAAAAACCGACTGATTCCAAGCAATACCTTCTGTTCACCTCCAATCACCCAAAACATACAAAGACAAACATTCCCTTCAACCTTGCGAGAAGAATTTGCACAATTGTCTCTAATTATAGAACTCGAAATAAAAGACTCGAAGAACTAAAGGCAATTCTTCTCGAAATACATTACCCAGCATCATTAGTTGACAATGGAATTGAACGGGCCAAGACAATTGCTACCCATGACCTGCGAAAACCGAAACACATACACGGCCATATCTCTCCCATATCTCTCAACACACAATCCTAGAAATGCAGAAGCTTACACAATAATATACAAAAACATCCCACTACTGAATCAAGACCCACGTCTAAAAAGAGTACTCGCAACCCATGAAATATTAAAAAGCAAAAGACAACCCAAATCCCTAAAAAACCTACTCACGAATGCAAAATTGCCCAACACAAGCCCACCACCTACCGTCAAAAAATGTGGTCGTTCCAACTGCAGGACTTGCATCCACCTCATGGAAGGAACAACATACAGATTCCAGTCGGGACACACTTTTGTCATAAAAAATAACTTCACCTGCGCAACAAAAAAATTACTTTATGCCATAAGGTGTGAAGGGTGTCACAAAGAATACATAGGGCAAACGAGCCTTACTCTCAGAGAAAGGATGACAGTCCACCGCCAACAATTGAGGGATCCCACCACAAGACAGATACCACTCAGTGGGCACTTAAATCTCTGTGCACAAAACAAGTTCCCCAAATTCCTAGTTTTCCCATTATACCAATGCTCAGACAACACCACTGACCAAACACGAATAAATAGGGAAAAAAATCTTATTCAAAAATACAGACCACAGCTCAACATACTCTAACATAAGCCCCCTCCCCAGGTGCACACCCAAAACAAAGACACACAGATACGCAAAATCACACACACACAAATACAATGCAAACCTCCGACACGAACACACTTACACACATATACACTCACACACAATCACAATATCTCCACACCAGAGCACAAACCCACATACATTTCAAGAAAAAACACATGCATTTATACACTTACAATACAATTGTAGCAACCACAACCAACACCCATACACACATACGTAAACAGGTTCATGCACACACCTACACACCACTCCGGCAACCACAAATCATATTCACACACGCATATTTGCATACATATGTACACACACATACAAACACCATACGCCCGTTCCCCAGTAAAAATGTCACACACACACTCAAAAGAAAAACACACACAATACAATCCCAACAATCACAACAAACGCTCACAAGCACACATGCACAGAAGCATGCACACACAATGACACACCTCCCCGACAAATACAAGCCACATAGACGCACTCACACAAACACACCCACACGTATACACACACATACTGTGCTAACAATACAAACAAAACTAATCACTCACAATTACAGCGCACACACACATGTACACATATACACCAGGAAACTACATAAACCATACCCACATACATACATACACACACATACAAACGCATACCCAGTACCAACATACACGGAAGACACATGCACACACATACAGTTGCTCCCTCACACACACACGCACCAGAAGGACTATTCAAACACAAACATACTTAGAGACACACACAAACTCACATACACACACATAACACCCCCACCAACACACAACACAAATAGACATACGCACACATACAGACATACACATACATATGAACCATCACACACACACATACGGTTGCTTACACACACACACCACAAGGGTATTTAAAACAACACACACACTCCCACACTCACACAAAACACTCCCACGCACACACACAGATGCACACATACATACACACACAGACGCACACATATGTACACACCCTCACACATACATACGGTTGCTCTCTCACACACACACACCACAAGGACGATTAAAACAACACATACATACTCAGAAAAATAGATATACGCACACTCTCACGTACACACACCTAACATCCCCACCGACACAAAAAAACACACAAACACGCATACACACGCACTCACAAACGCACTCACGCACACACACGAACAAACACATACACACACATGCGCGCACACAACACCCTAACAAATATTAATCACACACATATACACTCACACAAACGTGCACGCATATACACACACCATCCTACCATAGATAAAACACACACATACTCATATACACATGCCACACACGCACGCTACAGACATACACATACATATGAACCATCACACACATACGGTTGCTTACACACACAGACACACACACCACAAGGATATTTAAAACAACACACCCACTCAGACAGAGAGACACACACACACTCCCACACTCACACAAAACACTCCCACGCACACACACTGATGCACACATACACACACAAACATACGCACACATACGTACACACCCTCACACATACATACGGTTGCTCTCACACACACACACCACAAGGACGATTAAAACAACACATACATACTCAGACAAAGAGATATACGCACACTCTCACGTACACACACCTAACGTCCCCACCGACACAAAAAACACACAAACACACATACACACGCACTCACGAACGCACACACGCACACACACGAACAAACACATACACACACATGCGCACACACAACACCCTAACAAATACAAATCACATACATACACACTCACACAAACGTGCACACATATACACACACCATCCTACCATAGATAAAACACACACATACTCATATACACATTCCACAATAAACTCTGGGACCAATAAAAACGGCACACACACATACACACACACACGGACACAAACACACATATATAGACACACATAGAGATGTGCACAAAACCAGTTCCAAAAATCAGTGAACCATGGCAGACTAGCTCACAGACCAACCAAAAATCAAAAAAATCCCTTTTAACTCTTCCTTCCTCCCACCCCAGCTAGCCAGTCATATTGTCTCAATACATTCCCTCAATACACACAAGAGAAAAAAGCTAGGTCAGTTCCTCCTCAACTTTTTGCGAACTCTTAAATATATTTCCTGGGTATATATATACATATTTTACCAAATCCTTTTTGTTATAACAACGTTGTAAACTGTTTCAAACATATTCTTATTATTATTACCAAAGAATGTATATATGTATTTTGATACTTAAACTGTTTCTAACATGTTCTATTATTATCAAAGATTATGTATATGATTTTAACATTTTCATCTTATTATCAGAGAATGTGTGATAATCAGTATGTAACACTACAAAGCTCATACAAAGCTTTATACTTTAAATATATTCCTCTTATTATCATCAAAGAATGTATATATGCACTTTAATACTCAAACTGTTTTTTAACATTTTCTACTATTCTCAAAGACTTTCGATAGACTTTTGATAATCTTTTTCTAAAAAAGCGAAATAAATAAATATCTTTAAAATAAGTGCATTTTCAAACCTTCTTTCATATATATTTCCACTCGTACGGTATTCCACAACTTAACTTTATTATTATTATTATATATATATATATATATATATATATATATATATATATATATATATATATATATATATATGTATATATCAACATACGCATGTCCTAAATGCTTCCCCTCAAGTATCACGCTCTCATATTTACCAAGTCTCTGATATGAGCCCACACTCATATGCACAGATTTAGAAGTATGTCGACATTGAAATACTATAAGAGACGTCTGATTCAACTTTCAGACATTATTTAAAATGGACTGATATGTGTCTTCTCACATTGTTTGTTGTTACCACATCGCTTCATCTAATGTACTCTCCAGCCTTCATCAGGTGTCCTGGTGGAAATTCGAACCCAACTCTTTTTTTTTACTACTAGGGTACTCTGTCTTCATTACTAAGGTATTCTTTTTCCAGGTGTTAATTTTTCTGTTGATATTATTTCCCATGTTAGAACTCAGAATCCGAGGGTTAGTAGCCTGCTCTCTTATGCACTACGCTATATACACGTGAGTAATTATGGTGTGAAGTTTTGGGTTCATAAACCTAATATGTTATCTTTTCTTAATACCGGTTGTTTCTTAGCCTGATTATTTCTTGCAACAACTACTATACAACATACTTTCCACTCTAATTAGGAAGAAGATAGAGGATGAAACCCATAAACTGACTACAGTCTGGCTACCCTAGGTCAAAGGCCTCTCGGAAAAGCTACAAAAGCCATACGGTCCATATGACATCAAGATAGTATTCAGTAGTAATCCTCCGAGTAAAAGCAACCATTGAAGAGAATATGAACAAAACCTGCGAGTACTCCATCCCAAGCAGTTGCGGTAAGTTGAACAAAGGCGAAACATACCGTCACCCACTTAAAATAGGAGTAGAGGAACCCCGTAAGTCTCTGACACGTTGATATATTGAAAAATCGGGTGTAACCGATCATGTATGGAAAAACGGAAACTTCCTTCCCCCTGTGTGATGGAAATACGGAAATTGAAAGAGGTCGCACATACGCTACGACATAACAACCTCCTAAGGAGACTTAGTGAAGATATAAATGCAATATGGGAAACGGTATAAAGAAAAGGAAGAATATTAAGTCTGTAAACCCCAAAATTCATTCTATAGTTGCTCAAGGGCATGTAGCGTAGTAGATAAGACCGCGGAGTACCAATTTCAGATTCAATTTCAGATTCCAATTTCAAACTTGGTATATAATATCAACTGAGAAAATAACATCAGGAAAAAGAATACCTTAGGAATGGGAATAGAGTACCCCATTAGTCAGTTAAAGGGTTGGGTTCGAAATTCCACCAAAACACTTGATGAAGTCTTGAGAGTATATCAGCCTAAACGTGCTGGTAACAAGAAACAGCGTGACGACACCTATCCGTCCATTTTTGATACTGTACACAATTCCTCATTTCAAAAATATAGAATAGTATCAACTTACAGTTTTGTTAAGGTGGACAGATGTCGGAAGCTTTCTTTTTTGATTTCTTTGATCTTATTAAAGCTCAAATCCCTGAAATATAAAATTGAGTTAATAAGGACTCCTGTGGAACAGATGAGACAGAATACTAATTCTAAACAATTAGAAGAGATGGAAATCAGATTACAGTTACGGTCAGTTCGATGATGATGATAGTGATAATATTGGAAAGGAAGCGATGGTGTGGAGAATATAGAGGTAGTGTTGATGACGAAGATGTCATGATGCTTATCATGGGGTTGATGTTGTTAATGTTGATTATTCTGATAATGATGGGGATTAACAAGTTTTGTTGATAATGAATATGTTATTGAAAATGATGATGTTGGTAGTGATGTTCTGTTAGCGGTAATGATTGTGTTGAAGTTTGTACGGCTGAAGATGGAGGAGAAAGAGGAAGAAAAAGAGTAGTGGTAGTAGGAGCAGAAGAAGAAGGTACAAAGGAAGTTGAAGAGGAAAAAGAAAAGTATATGTATAAAAATTAAAGCATGAATTATGTCGTGCTAAATATACATCTACAGGAGAATGTCTGGCATGGCGCTCAGCGTTGATTTAGATGCAAGCAACGACCATGATACACAGATTGAGTTACTCACACCTTTTGATATACTCGCGTTCAATCATCCATACAGAGAAACCGACACATGCATATATATATATATATATATATATATATATATATATATATATGTGTGTGTGTGTGTGTGTGTGTGTGTGTGTGTGTGTGTGTGTGTGTGTTTGTGTGATGTGAGTGTGTCTGTGGAGGCGCAATGGCCCAGTGGTTAGGAAAGCGGACTGGCGGTCATAGGATCGCGGTTTCGATTCCCAGACCGGGCGTTGTGAGTGTTTATTGAGCGAAAAACACCTAAAGCTCCACGAGGCTCTGGCAGGGGATGGTGGCGAACCCTGCTGTACACTTTCACCACAATTTTCTCTCACTCTTACTTCCTGTTTCTGTTGTGCATGTAATTCAAAGGGTCAGCCTTGTCACACAGTGTCACGCTGAATATCCCCGAGAACTACGTTAAGGGTACACGTGTCTGTGGAGTGCTCAGCCACTTGCACGTTAATTTCACGAGCAGGCTGTTCCGTTGATCGGATCAACTGGAACCCTCGACGTCGTAAGCGACGGAGTGCCAACAACAACAACATGTCTGTGTGTGTGTGTGTGTGTATAAACATATCCATTTTCTATATATTTCCTCTCAAGTATTGCCCTCGCATAAGAACCAGATATCTGAAATAAACCGACATTCACATTCACAGATTCACAAATAATAAACCACAGCTTTAGAAAGACGGGTGAGGGAGATTCAAATGAAGTATGGGATAATATTACAGATGTTGACGTATCTCGTTATAAAATACTATAAAAGAACCGTGATTCAACTTACAGAGATCTTAAGTTGGACAAATATCGGAAGGTTTCTTCTTTGATTTTCTCGATGTTATTGTAAGTCAAATCCCTGAAATATACAATTGAGTTAAGGCAGATAAATATGCAACAAATTTGTGGAAGAAGAAGAAGAAGAAGAAGAAGAAGAAGAAGAAGAAGAAGAAGAAGAAGAAGAAGAAGAAGAAGAAGAAGAAGAAGAAGAAGAAGAAGAATCAATTATGTAGTACTAGATATACATCTAGAAGAATATGTCCAGCATGGTGCTCAGCATTGATCTAGAGGTAAGTAACGTACTTGATATACAAACAAAATTACACACACACACACACACACACACACACACACACACACACACACACACACACACACACACACACACATATATATATATATATATATATGTATATATAAACATACGCATGTCGTGAATGTTTCCCCTCAAGTATCACGCTCACTTTCCCAAATATCTGAAATGTGCCCACGCTCGCATTCACAGATTCACAAACAATAAAACCCATCTTTCGAACGGAAGGTGAGTGGGGATTGAAATGAAGGATGGGAAAATATTCTTTTCTACTTTAGGCAAAAAGCACAAAATTTTGGGGGTGGGTTCCAGTCGACGCAACTGGTACTTAATTTTTCGGTCCCGAAAGGATGAAAGACAAACTCGACCTCGGCAGAATTTCAACTCAGAAGGCGGCGAGCTGGTAGAAACGTTAGCACGCCGGGCGAAATGCTTAGCGGTATTTCGTCTGCCGCTACGTTCTGAGTTCAAATTCTGCCGAGTTTGACTTTGCTTTTCATCCTTTCGGGGTCGATTAAATAAGTACCAGTTACACACTGGAGTCGATGTAATCGACTTAATCCGTTTGTCTGTCCTTGTTTGTCTCCTCTGTGTGTAGCCCCTTGTGGGCAGTAAAGAAATAAGGATTTCAACTCAGAACACAACGGCAGACGAAATACCGCTGAGCATTTCGTCCGGCGTGCTAACAATTCTCCCAGTTCGCTGCTCTAAGGATGGGAAAATATTGCAGATTTAGAA
>NW_028315340.1:60000-62500 GCF_046866305.1 Octopus bimaculoides | reverse complement strand
TGGAAACGATCAGCACCTCAAGGTTGACTGCACCCAATACAAAGAGGTGTGTCGGACCCTACTAGCGACACCAGTACCGGGGGCACCCCCCGGAACAGTAGCAGCAGCAGAAATCAACCTAAACATCAACACTGTCATCACTAGCAGCTATAGCGACTCTTCGTCTCCAGCCGTCGGCAGAGCATCACCAACACCCACGGCAAAGACACTAGCTGAACTAACACGACGACCAGCAGCCGAAGTACCATTACAACCACCACCACCACCACCATCACCACCACTACCAATACCACCACCACAAGTAACACTGACGCTAACAGCTATTGTTGCAGTAGCAACAACAAAAAATGAATCCCAACAAAACCAAGAGCCGGAAGAAATACCCCTTCCGACCAAAACAACTCGGAGTGTTCGAGTGCCGAAGTCGAAGGGAGGAGTGACTAACTCCTCCCACCACAAAAAAGAAAAAAAAGACTAAAGACAGTAGAAAAAAAGGGGAAGCCCAAGGAAACGGAACGTCCCAACAGCTGCAATAAGCACACACAACAACCAACACCAACAACAACAACAGCCCCTCCAACACCACTACCACCTCAAACACCAACACCAACAGTCTGTGCAAACACTACCAACATCCCAGCCATCAGCAGAGACAATATAGAGCTTGTCAGATACAAACATCACAATGGAAGACAAAGTTTTAAAATGAAACAGAAAACATACAACACTTTGAAAATAAATTTTCCAAATACTGTTGGGTCTTTCCAAAAGATTTTTTTCCAAAAGGATTTACGGAAAGCGCGTGGAAACGTCCACACAAAAGAGCAGGGGAACAAAACCGCCATGCAACAATGGTAAGTAGAGCTCTTTTTATTTTAATACGGTGATGCTCAAATTAGGATATATAAATGTCAGTGGCCTCGGGTCGCCTTGGAAATAAGGTCACCTTTAAAATTAAGTGAGGTCCCTTTGTATAGAAGCCGCAGGCATTAGTGAATCCAGACTATCAGATCAGCGGTACCTCATCATCTGTTTCGGTGGATACGAGACTTTTCTAACTCCGTGTCGGCCAGAAGGTGGTACTGTCGTTCTTTTTCGGAAGGGTCTGGTTTTGAAAATAAAGACAGGCATCCTGGATCCAGAAGATAAGTTGGTGGTCCTGGATGTAAACAGCAGTGACGGCGGTGCTTTCAGACTGGTAGCTGCCTATGCTCCGACAGGGGCAGGGCGGTCTGATTACTTCAAGCATCTGGTGGTTTTCCTGGGAACGTTTCGGACTTTAGTATAAGTAGGGGATTGGAACGCTGTTTTATATGGACGTTTCGATTGCGTGGCAGTTATCTGACAGGTACCGACTAGATTAGCCAAATGTGCCAATGTGGACTTAGACAAACCGCATCGGCTCATCTAGATCGTATTTAGATAGGGTATTTCGTAGACCAACGGACAAGGATGGCATAGGGTGTCCACAATTTCACATGATCGTCTACATGGAGACTTTGAGGGGTGTCCCGCGTGATATAAGATGTCGTAGAAGTGTGTCTGTTTACGCTGACGATATCACCGTCATAGTCTCGAGCCACAGGCTTCTAGACCTAATTGGCGACACACTAAAAGAATATGAAGCGTTGACAGGAGCAAAATTTGAGGCGGTGTAGTCAGTGGGTTGGCAACTCGGCACCTGGAGAGGCAAGTCCATGCCCCCCAACAACGTTGTGGGGCGCTGGACAGAGGGTCCGCTTAAATTACTCAGAGTCTCTTTGGTCCATGGGGGACAAAAAAAGTGGGATGAAGGGATGAGCAGGATAGCCAATCTCACCCAGAAATGAGCTGAGAAGTTATTCCAGAAAGGTCGAGCGGACGTGGCGAATAAGTACATCGCATCGGTCATCTATCACCGCTTGACCGTCGTCCCTTTCCCCGTTTGCTGGTGGACCAAGCTGGTGCGAGTACTTTTTCAGTTTCAGTGGAAGGGGCGTGTTCTACTGGCGCTATATGTGCTCTCACCATCCGTTGAATGGAGGGCTGGACATGCCGTGGTTACTGATGTTTAGACATATGCTCAGGCTACGGCATCTCCAGACTTTCCTTGACGGTGAGCAAGTGTTGTCACTGTTTGTCAAACGCAGTTTCCCATAGCTTGTCTCTTTGACCAAGCTGCAGTCCTGGATTAGGTGCTGAGAAGCGCTCGCAGCCCTCCGCCAGGTGGGCAATGCGACCAGTGGTAGTTCAACTCTAGCATTCTACAGAGAGCTAGTGGAGAGAAAGTGCAACGACTTTCTCGGAGGAAGTCTAGGCATCGGTGTGGATCAACGAACCGATCTGTTTCGGAGAACTTTCGGGCCAGGGCCTATGGATAACATCCAGATATCTCTTACCTGACAGTGGTACGGAGGGGGCGCTGCCTGATCGAGATAAACTTAACAAGCACAGAAGTGCCGTTAACCGGGCCAGAACGAGATTGCGCAGAACGATGAAAGCTTTCTACACGCCCTCGTCC
>NW_028315340.1:5000-55000 GCF_046866305.1 Octopus bimaculoides | reverse complement strand
CTCATCTAGTGGTGATAGCACAAGGGACAATTACTTCTAAGGAAAGGGAAGGTGTAAGCAGTATGCATGGACAAGGCTATAAATGTATTAGATTATAAAGGTTTCCCTGGTCAGAGTAGTACCAGGTCATTTTACTACTATCAAAATGTTGAGGAATTAAAACCCTAGGTATATGGGTCAAATAGGTTTTTTTCTTTTAGTCTGAATAGAGTATCAGTATAGTTTTACAGATAACAATATTAGTTTAACCAATATTTTCACAATAAGAGGTATGTTAATAAAATAAATAAAATGAGATGTAATTATTTTATACAAAAATCATGAAATAATGTCAGTATTGAATTCAGGGGCTATAGATCGGGTGTAAAGTTTAAGGATATTAAGCATATTGGGTTCATGAAAACTATTTCGAATTATCTTAAAAAAAATTATAGCTGAAAATAGGATAATGATACTATTTAGGAGACACATAGGAAAGCTTTATTTTTATAATGTGAATAAAAATTATTATCGGATTTATATTAGTCCATAATAATGTGTTTACTAAGGTTTAAGGGTCTGAAAAAAGAAAAGATGTTAGGAAATAACAAGGATATTCAATACAGGAACCTGATGATTGATTAAATGTTGAGGTGAGAGATCAGGAATATATGTTATAAAGGTTCAATTACCAATTTTAAAATATGTGCTAATTGATAGTCCTAGATGACCATGGTAGAAGTAAAGTACTATAATTTGATAACTTTAGCTATTTAATAAAGACCTTTTTTTTTTTAAATTTAAAAGTGCGAGTAGAGCAGTGTACACATGATACCCTAAGGTCTAATCTATTATTGATTAGATTAAGATTATTTCTAAGTTTAAAAATTTCATATATTTCCATAGAACACAATTCACATCCATATCTATTATTTCTATAAGGTTGAGCTTTTCTTATAATTTCCCATTTAAGGCTAAAATTAATACCATTATCTTTTAACTCCCAAATTTTACTTGCCAATGTCGTACTATTTGCCTTATGTCTAAATCTAAACGAAGACTTATGGTTATATATTCTCTGTTTCAGGTTAATACTACATCCTATATAAATATAATTCTCGGTTATTGTACTAATGATGCATCTGTACACTACGTTACGGGTGCAACAAAATCCAAATAAAGGACAATGGGACTTTTTTCTACAGTTGCACATGATGGGGTTATCAACCCCACCTATATTATTTCTAATATCTCTATTATTATTATTACTACAATTATTTACACTAATATCATTTATCAATTCTTCAATTCTATTATTAGGTATATATTGATTATTACCATCATTATTTAATTCATTTCTTGATGTGCTATCAGTTGGACTTATTCTTTCAACATTAGGCATATTGATATTATATGAACTAGGTCCTTGATCACTATTATTTCTATTGGAGTTGGGCCTATCATCAACTTCAGTTAAAACCGCAACGTCATTACTGATGCATTCTATTTGTTGGTTGAAATTATGGTTGGTAGGACTAAGTATATTGTTACTATCTTCATAATTTCTTTCGCCATTGTTATTTTCACTTCTATTTGTATAATTATTAGTAGCATCATTATTGGTATTAGCTAGATTATTATGTGTATTCATATGACCACTATTTGTAACTTCATTTATTCTAGCTGACTTGATGTTCTTTTTGTTTAACCTAGCTATGATTGTACCTACATTAGGAAGGGTAGAGTAAGAAATTCTGACTGTATGACAAGAGAAGATTCTACTATATCTGTGGGAAGAAGGGAAATTTTTTTGTAAAATATTCATAATTTTTTTGTAAAATATTCATAATTTTTTTGTAAAATATTCATAATTTTTTTGTAAATATTTGTGGATATTGCACAGTTGAAGGGGATATTTAACCAGATCGAGCTTTTATTTTTTCTCTTAAATTTATTGCGTGGGTTATAAGATAATTCGAAATAGTTTTCATGAACCCAATATGCTTAATATCCTTAAACTTTACACCCTATCCAGAGCCCCTGAATTCAATACTGACATTATTTCATGATTTTTGTATAAAATAATTACATCTCATTTTATTTATTTTATTAACATACCTCTTATTGTGAAAATATTGGTTAAACTAATATTGTTATCTGTACAACTATACAGTTACTCTATTCAGACTAAAAGAAAAAAACCTATTTGACCCATATACCTAGGGTTTTAATTCCTCAACATTTTGATAGTAGTAAAATGACCTGGTACTACTCTGACCAGGGAAACCTTTATAATTTAATACATTTATAGCCTTGTCCATGCATACTGCTTACACCTTCCCTTTCCTTAGAAGTAATTGTCCCTTGTGCTATCACCACTAGATGAGAGACAATAAAATCAGAGACAGTTAGAACTTTTGTCTAGAATCAATTACTAGCCTGATAGACTCGGCTATGTCAAGATGGATTTATGTATTCTTCCTCCCACTTGGATTTTTATGTATTCTTTCTCCCACTTGGATTTGAAATGTTGCCACAATTATAATATGTCTATTCTACTGTAATTTTCTGCATTTTCGTGCAGTTGAAGATTGCTCTTCATATTGCATTTAATGTAATGCTCGCATTACTTAAATAAATGGAGTAGCATGAAACGTGCGTACTGCAATCATCTTTGAAATCCGTGTTGCTTATTTTGATTTATATATATATATATATATATATATATATATATATATATATATATATATATATATATATATATATATATATAAATATATATATATGAAAGAAGGTTTGAAAATGCACTTATTTTAAAGATTTTTATTTACTTAACCGGTTTCACGTTTTTAGAAAAAGGTTATCAAAAGTCTTTGAGAATAATAGAAAATGTTAAAAAACAGTTTGAGTATTAAAATGCATATATACATTCTTTGATGATAATATGTATATATAATGATAATATATATATATATATATACATATATATACGACGTGCTTCTTTCAGTTTCCGTCTACCAAATCCACTCACAAGGCTTTGGTCGGCCCGAGGCTATAGTAGGAGACACTTGCCCAAGGTGCCACGCAGTGGGACTGAACCCGGAACCATGTGGTTCGTGAGCAAGCTACTAACCACACCGCCACTCCTACGCCTATATGTATAGACATACATAAAATCTCTTGCGTGAATTATCACACAATCATATATACTAGCACACACTCATGTTCACACACAAACGCATACATAAACTCACATTCACAGACATTCAAAAACAATCATATACACCTCTGCTGAGGGGTTGAGAATACGTATATATAGAGTCAAGATGAAAGAGAGTGTACTAGAATGTGGTCACAATTAAAAATAATAAATATGACGGCAATGAAATACTACCAAGAATGATCCAAATTGCTATTTTGTTAAACTAGAAAAGTTCTGCGAAATTCTCCCGCCAATTTTCTTGAGACCATTGTTATTCTAATATTTGTAATATAAAATTAAGTTGAGAAAATATCTAGAGGAGAGTTTCGGAATAAATATTAAATATCATAGCGAAATAAATAGATGACTGCGGAGAAGGAAAGAAAGCGAGTAAGATGATAAGGATGAGGACGACGACGACGACGAAGACGACGATGAGGGTGAAGATGATGGTGATGATGATGACGATGGTGATGATGATGACGCTTATGGTGTTAGTGATAGTGGATATGAGGACAAGGCAGAGGAGGCGGAGGACGTAGTTAGTGCTAATAACGATGATGATACTAATGGTGATTATGGTGATAATGATGATGACGGTGTTGCCAGTAATAAAGGTATTGATGAGGATAATTATAGTGATGACGATGATGATAATGATTCTCATGATGAGGACAATGATGCTGGTGAAAATTCTGATGACGAATATATTTAAGAGCTTCATGGCATAGACGTTGGTAGTGATGAACGAAGAAAAGGATTATGAAGAAATTTACATAAAAATGAGATTTAAGAAACAACCAAATGAAGGAACGGGAAACCAAATGCAATAGAATCTGGGACAAGAAGAAGAAGAAGAAGAAGAAGAAGAAGAAGAAGAAGAAGAAGAAGAAGAAGAAGAAGAAGAAGAAGAAGAAGAAGGAGGAGGGGGAGGAGGAGGAGGAGGAGGAGTGGGAGGAGGAGGAGAAGAAGAAGGAGGAGGAGTGGGGGGAGAAGAAGAAGGAGAAGAAGAAGAAAAGGAGAAGACGGAAAAGAAGGAGGAGGAAAAGAAGAAGGAAGACGAGAAGGAAGAAGAAAAGGTGGAGAAGGAAGAGGAGAAGAAGAAGAAGAAGAAGAAAAAGAAGAAAAAGTAGAAGTAGAAGAAGAAGAAAAAGAAGAAGAAAAAGTAGAAGGAGGAGGGGGAGGAGAAGAAGAAGAAGAAGAAGAAGAGGAGGAGGAGGGGGAGGAGGATGAGGAGGAGGGGGAGAAGAAGAAGAAGAAGAAGAAGGAGGAGAAGAAAGAAGAAGGAGGAGGAGGAGGAGGGGGAGGAGAAGAAGAAGAAGAAGAAGAAGAAGAAGAAGAAGAAGAAGGAGGGGAGGAGGAGGGGAGGAGGAGGGGAGGAGAAGAAGAAGAAGAAGAAGAAGAAGAAGAAGAAGAAGAAGAAGAAGAAGAAGAAGAAACATGTAGACAGCCAAGTAGTACAAGAAGCTGCAGAACAATAAAAGTGGTAGCAGAAGTTGGTCATGATCAAGTAGAGGTAGAAAATGGAAAATATCTGGCCTAACGCTCAGCATTGATCTAGAGGTAAACATGATACATGATATACAGCGTGAATTACAAACACAATTTGATACAATAGCATTCATGCATACATGCACAAAGGGACAGACACACGTACCTATATACAAACATATAGGCGTAGGAGTGGCTGTGTGGTAAGTAGCTTGCTTACCAACAACATGGTTCCGGGTTCAATCCCACTGCGTGGCACCTTGGGCAAATGATTATTACTATGGCCTCGAGGCCAACCAAAGTCTTGTGAGTGGATTTGGTAGATGGAAACTGAAAGAAGCCCGTCGTATATATGTATATATATATATATATATATATATATATATATACATGTATGTGTGTGTATATGTCTGTGTGTCACTGTTTGTCCCCCCAAATCGCTTGACAAACAATGCTGGTGCGTTTACGTCCCCGTAACATAGCGGATCGGCAAAAAAAACGATAGAATAAGTACTAGGCTTGCAAAGAATAAGTCCTCGGGTGGATTTGCTCGACTAAAGGTGGTGCTCCAGCATGGCCACAGTCAAATGACTGAAAAATGTAAAAGAGTAAAGAGTATATGCGTGTCCTGAATGTTTCACCCTCAGCTATCAAGCTCTCATACATTCTAAGTGTGTGAAATGTTCCCAAAATCTCATTCACAGATTCTCAAGCAATAAAAATCATCATTAGAAAGACGGAAGAGAGAGATTGAAATGAAGGATGGGAAAATATTGCAGATTTAGAAGTATATCGTGAATGAAATAATATAAAAGAAGACTGATTCAACTTACAGAGATGTTAAGTTGGACAGATTCTGGAAGGTGCCGTTTTTCATTGCCTTGATATTATTAAAACGTAAATCTCTGGAACATAAAATTGAGTTAAGATGAATTCATTTGGAACAGATTTGTGACAGAATATAAAATATTATGACTTAACAATGAGATGAGGGAAGAGATTGCGATAATGAAGGGCTTCATAATGGTGATGTTGATGATGATGTTGATAATGTTGGGGATAGGTACGCTGAAAATTACGGTCATGAGATAGAGGACAAGAGAATATAACAATAGAGTTGCTGACGAAAATGTTATGAGGCTGATAATGGTGGTAATGATGTTAATGTTGATTATTAATTATAAGGATTGTCATGTTTATGGTGATGATGAATACGAAATTCATGACGATGCTGAACATCATACTAACGATGATGATGTTGGTGGTGATGATGTTTTGTCAGTGGTGAACATGATCGGGTCCAAGATGGGGCATTTGAAGAAAGAGTGGGAGATGATTATGGATAAGAAGCGGAAGAAGAACGAAAAATAGGAGAAGAAGAAAAGGAAGAGAAATAAAAGAAAGAAGGAGATGAGAAGTACACCAAGGAAAACGAGAAGAAAGGGAAGAAGAAGAAGAAGAAATAGAAGAGGGAGAAGAAAAAAGTAGAATAATAAAAGAAATGAGAAGTATACGAAGAAAAACGAGAAAAAGAAGAAGAAAAAAAGAAGAAAAAGAGGAATAAGGAGGTAAAGAAAGACAAGAAGAAATAGAGGAAACACAAAAGTAAGATGAAGAGGAAGCTGAAGAAAACTAGAAGAAAGGGGAAAGAAGAAAATGAAGGAGAAGAAGAAGAAGAAGAAGAAGAAGAAGAAGAAGAAGAAGAAGAAGAAGAAGAAGAAGAAGACGAAGAAGAAGAAGAAGAAGAAGAAGAAGAAGAAGAAGAAGAAGAAGAAGAAGAAGAAGAAGAAGAAGAAGAAGAAGAAGAAGAAGAAGAAGTGACATTCGATTTTCTGCTAAAATATATACCTATATCCAGTAGGAAAGATTATATAAGAATACTCTTGGAGTAGACTAGCCGTTGATACACAGAATGTGACGGAAGGCGTTCTTATTTATATGAAGAATATCTAATTGGACAAACTCGGCCCTCGACGCACACTCCGAAAAATATTTAAATCAAGACAAAACCCACCGACCAACAAACACAACTAGCTTCGAGGAGGAACTCTATAATATAGTTATAAGGTGACATTGAGGAAGTAACCTAGCAGACAAAATAATCATGAACAGTAGAATAGGAAATAACTTACGATTTCGAAAAAGCTCCAGGGATATTTGTGCCAGCAGACAAATCGAGTAACACATAGATTGTCAACGCTGTTCTATATAAGAATCTAATGAGAGATCTATTGACACGCTAATAATGACATTAATGAAAATAAAGAATAGAGAATTACGAATGGCCAGAGAACTAGTTATAGTCGATAGAACCGATTCCTATGTAGCTAGAAAACCCAGGATTACGCTTAAAGACCACAAACCTAATATTGTGACTGGCCGATCAGTTATATTGATTTGCCCGTCGATATGAGATATATGGATTATTAGGAAGAAGATCAATGATATAGGAATTCCCGCCCTTAAGTCTAAAATTAGATTAGCCCTGTGGACAGACACCCGAGAGGTAATTTTTTGGATTAAGCAAATTAAAATACGTTTTGCCATATCTTCTAATATATAACATTCTATGATCAGTCTGTCCGATTTATTTGTGTATTTACATGACTATGTGTCCACGCACAGCGCCTATTCTTATATATTTTTACAGATGTGGAAGTATATATGAAGAGAAATGTATGTCTGTGTGAGCGTATCAAACCACGAAGATGCACCTATAGTTGTGTGTTAATGTGGGCCTGTGTATAATATATAGATATATGCGCAGGACTGTGTGAATATGTGTGGGCGTACGTATACATATAGGTATATATGTTGGACTGTGTTCATGCAAATACTATGAGTGTATGTCTATCTTTATGTCGATATTTATGAGTGTACACGCACCAGACCATAAAGAGTGCGTTTGTATATTCATATCTACTAACGGTTATATATAATAATGTTTTTTCTCTGTATTGTATATTTGTTTCTTTCCCTATTTTCTATAAGTATGAACCAGCATCTGTCAATTTGCCATTTCTATCTACAAACCTCTAAGTTGTGCGAAGCAGAGTTTCTTTTAATCAGATACACTTGAAAATCACCTGAGGAGACACATCTACACCGAGGGAAGCAACTAAACCAGTTATACAGTATCCTACACGCAAGGGAACGATGGTAGACAGGTCGAAACGATTGTAGTGATCAATTATGATTCTTCTAACTTATTTCTAGGCACAAGGCCCGAAATTTTGGGGAGGGAGCCAGTGGATTAGATCAATCCCAGTACAACTGGTACTTAATTTATCGACTCCGAAAGGATGAAAGGCAAAGTCGACCTGTGCGGAATTTAAACTCAGAACTTAAAGACAGACGAAATACCGCTAAGCATTTCGCCCGGCGTGCGACCGATTCGGCCAGCTCGCCGCCTTGATTTAGATAAATACTGTCAGGCATCTAGTTGACTCAGACAATGAAGAGATGCTGTATTCGTTGCAGCATAGTGATACTGAGATGCCTCGCTTGTTCAAAGTTCTTCTCATCCTCTACTGTCAATGCCTGTAAAAAACTGGAAGCTGTTGACAGGGATCCAACATGAGCAGCTAAACGCAGAAAGCATACAGAGGGTTCTAATGTCGTTGTAACTCAAAACTTTGATCAAAATATCCAAGAAACAGTTGATAAGATCACTAGAAAGTCAATCAGAGCCATTACGCTATTACAAAGGACATCAGGGTTTCAGAATGCAACATAAGAAGAGTTGTTCATGAAGACACTCGCTAATGGTCGGATGCGGAGGAGTCAGTTCATGTTTGATGTAACAAGAGAAATCGTTCAATCCGTGAACAGCGTTGCTAAACAAGTTACACCACTAGGAGCCTAGAATGCTTTGGTTTCTCTCCGAGGAGCAAAACTTCAATCAGTACCAAATTGTAAACCGAAGGAACGGCAAAGGTTTTTAGAGACCGAATGCTGCTCTAACTTCGCAGCAAAGGTCATGTCCCTGGGAGTCGTCAACAGTGATGGAGACGTCCTGTCCCCTCACACACGCACACACTCACACACACACACATATATATATATATATATATATATATATATATATAGCCATAAACTTTAATTGTATACAATATAGCAACATTGTTTAAAACATTTAACTATAGTACTACATGATAAGACTTACCCTGTTTCATTATCAATGGTTTGCTAGTGGGCGACCCCCTTAGTTGTCAGCTAACATCTTGTTTTAAATTTCCCTTTACCAAACCTCATGATATTGCTTCTAATAAATCTTGATTTTTATGACTATACCAACTATGATTTCTGTCTGCTCACTCAGCCCTACTGCTAACAGATACTGCGCTTTATTCTCTCAGCCTTTGATATACAAGGATTTGATAAACTAGTCTCTAAATTAAAACTGACCCCATAAAAACAAACAAAAACAGTGACAGGCAGAGTCTTCTTGATAATTTAGTAACTTATATGCTGTAGTAGTGGCAACATGTTCTTTGTCTATCTCCTTAACTTCTTGGAGATTTTAGATATAATTATACTAATGTGTCCATCTGTTCTAATTTAATTCTATGTCTTTGTGCAGCTGAGGATTGCTATGCATTTTAAATTGATGTAATGATTGGATTGTTCAATTAAATGGAGTTGAACGAAACAATCGTACTACATTACCACTGGATATCCTTGTTGCTTATTTTGATATATATATCCGTGCCTTCCCCACTCTCACCTCCCCCACCTCCCAACACCATCACACCACACCACGCTACACCATACCACACAACACATCATCCATGTCGCACAGCCAGCGAAATTAATGATAACTACTCTTTCCTCCAAACTCAGCATGTAAAAACAAGTGGGATTTCAACTTAAAATGCAAAGAGTCAGAGAAATACCAAAAGGCACCCAGTCCAACATCCCTACACTTCGTCTAGTCCACTGGTCTGATTTGATATTCGAAAGTGTGTAAGGTGAAGACGACCTGCTCGAGTTTTGAAGTCGGAGTACTGAGTACTAGATCAAATACCACAAGCTATCATTCTACGCAAAGGTCTGCCGATTCAGCTAATTTGCGACTAAATTATGAATTAGATTATGAAAATTTAAAATCACTAAATAATATATATCTGCAGATATACGGATTTCTGTTTAATTCAGACCATCCCAAATATGTTGAGAAGTGGGTAAGTCGATGGAATCGATCGAATTGAAATATTTTATTTAAACTGAAAACATGAAATGATTAATGCAATATAATTTTTTCTACTCAAGGCACAAGGCCCAAAAGTT
Source organism: Octopus bimaculoides (assembly GCF_046866305.1). Classification (NCBI taxonomy): domain Eukaryota; kingdom Metazoa; phylum Mollusca; class Cephalopoda; order Octopoda; family Octopodidae; genus Octopus; species Octopus bimaculoides. The sequence continues at coordinate 45,039 of NW_028315340.1, read as the reverse complement.
TTGGGGACGGGGTCAGTCGATTACATCGACTCCAGTACGCACTCGAAGGGATGAAAGGCAAAGTCGACCTCGGTGGAATTTGAACTCAGAACCAATTAATGCAATATAATACAATTTATTTAATCTTAGTTTATACTCAGGAAGAGTCGAACTCATTCGTTACAACCTAGGTGGTTTTATTAGTTGAACTGGAACAGACCTATCAGCTAAAACTTCAGTAAAGCTTAAACAATTGTTTAGAATTATAACTTATGTGAGTTTATTTCTAAAAAGATGCAGCCCAAATTTTACTGATGACATCCTTAATAAAAATGAAACGTTCATAAGCTGTGCACACCGGACTATTTTACATTTTTCATTTACGTAATTTAAGAGTCAGGCAATCTAGATGGCTCTCGTAATTATCAGCAGTTTAATTAGTTTAACAGTATCAAATAATGTTGCGAAATTCGGCATCCTGACACCAACGCAACTCCAACAGTCAAGTCAGCAGTCGGGAAACGGAGTCGGGTGGGGACATCCCAGCAAGCCAGCATGATTAGAATGGAAGAAGTAGTCGTACCCGGTCGGATGTCTTGCGTAATGTGGTTCTTCGTTACCAGCTGCACTTTGACTGGTCACATCTTATCTTTACACCGAATGTCTTTGTTGCCAAATCCACATCTACCGTTCACATCCCTCGTCGCCTGACCTCACACAAACTGTTCACATCGCTTAACTCTCGTCACCAAATCTTCACATCATCGAACTCTCATCGCTAACTCTTCACATCGCCCAACTCTCATCACCCAGCTCTTCACATCGCCCAACTCTTCACGCTGCCCAAAACCCATCTTCAACTCTTCCCAAAGCCGAACTCTCATCGCCAACTGACCAACACCACGCTTTCTATCACAAAATTAAATTTTTCCGCCTCACCGTAAAAACGTATAAAATAACGTGTAACATGCTTCAAGTTAGTTACATGATCTACGAACTTTATTTCTCATTAAAAGGAATTATAGATCCATTTTTGGTTTTCTTTTGTAGAACTAGAGAACAGCATTTCGATATCGAGTAGTATCATTTAGAATTAAATTTATCACAATATCTCTTCCATTTTAATACTTTCCTTCATAACAACAATATATGCGTCACGTTTTGCTAATACCAACAGTTTTCATACTTTCTCTTCCCTGAATGTTGCCATATGGAGTTTTGATGTGATAAACTAACATCATCAAAGTTCAGATATTGGTCTGATCCCATCTTTGTGTGCAATACTGTAAATTATAGACTCCATTTGAGTCAACATGTACAGAGGAACAGTCTACTTGACTTCACGGCAGTTAACATATTTGCCATTTTTACTCCAACATAGCATCACGTTTTAAAGCTGAGGTCAACAACAAACGGCATTAGTTACGAATGTATCCTACACGAATTTAAAGCGTTGGATGTGGAAAAGTTGTAGAAAGGTCTAATACTTACAAATATTCAACATTCAGTGGCATTGCTTGCGGGACCGAAGTCAGTCCCCGAGATGAACAATATACATATGTCTGAGAATTTTCGCAGGAGCATATGCTGCAAATATCTGGAGCAGCATGAGACTCCAACCACAATCTCATAAAGAGTACTAACACAAAAGTCGGTTTCAATTGATGGAACATATTTTCAGACGTTGATTAATCTATAAAAGAAGAAAATACAAAAGAAATCAGAAACTTCAATGTAATTTCTTTCCCATTGCACTTTTTTCGAAGGATAACGACTGCCCCCTGTTCCATAAGATGGTTTTATCCTTGATTTGACATTCAGTTTAATATTTAAACTCACAAAACTGAATTCAATGATAAATCAATATGGAGAACATAAGTATAAATCATAGCTTTAATGAGTCATAATGTCGAAGATAAACTGAACATCAATCACCCTTGCATCTCTCCCCAACACACACACATATTATACATATCTGTGTGAGTGCATGTATATAATGTTCTATCTATTTTTGTTGTTTTTCTTTCCATTAACATTTTGTCTCTCGTCGGATTCCATGGAGCTATTTTACGAAGTTCTTACAACTGACCAACTTTCTCTCTCAACAACTCAAACTCGGCTTTCTTCCCTCAATTAAAGAAACCGAAGTGACCTCTGCTGATAAAACCACAACCCCATGAACGGCTGAGGACCCCGACACCTCAACATCGGCAGCGGAAATGTTCACTCTCTGTTTTTACGAAAGTGCAAGCTCATCCCAAATTTCCTGCTCCCCGAACCTCCAGCAACAACAACCTAAATTCATATTTCTATCAAACCACTCCATATTGTACCGATGCCTTGGTTGCTGTGGTTGCGGTTGTAATGGTTGTGGTGGTGGTTATCTTCGTCGTGGTAGTGGTACTGGGTGTGAACATCAATGGTGGGTAGCGCTTTAAAAAGGTCATCATTTATACCCCGACAAGAACTGGACAGACAGATTTCTTCAGACGTCAATCTCGCACTTTAGTACTTGTAAGAGACTAGAATAGAATTTGATGGACGGAAGGACTGTGTAGGGTTAGTAAATTGTAAGAAGGGTGTAAAACCTCGAAAGATTGCTTAGAAACGTCCAGCTGATAGGTCTCGACTGGGTTACTTTCTGCGTAGCCGCCTAGGCATGCTGTGGCTGTCAATATGCAGGCACACGCTGAGGTTGGACTCCTGCAACGGTTTCGTGACGGTGAACGTATGTGGGCACCGTTTCTGAGGTACATTTTTCCACTGCTCCTCTTCTTGAGAGGACTGTAGGCCGTGGTGAAGAAAAGCCCGATATTCACTGCCTGGTGCCTAGAATGTTACCAGGGGTACACAACTCTCTACCCGTCGAACATGCACTTGTTGAGTGTCAGAGCATGATAATGAAGGAAAGGCCCACCAACTGCTAGCATCACTGTGACGAATAAGTGGATGATGTTCCATTGTGATTGACACATGGGAAAGCCATTTTAGTCTTGAACGATGCGTCAAAGGATAATGAAGTGTTAGACAATCGATAAATAACATATGTACCAATTATGTGGGAATTGGTGACAGGAGTAATAACTGATGAACGATACAAATTTTTAGAATATGAAAGATTTTTATCAGATGAGCAGAAGGGCTGTAAACGCATGTCAAGTGGGACAAGATATTAGGTGTTAATAGACAAGATGATATTAAGGAACTGAAAAAGGAGATTAACGAGACTAGGAGTGGCCTACCTTGATTATAAAATGGCCTATGATATGATGCCTCGTAGTTGGATAGGGGAATATATGGGGTTATTTGGAGTGGTAGAAAGTGTACAAAGACTGCTAAACAGAGATATGACAGCCTGGAAACTGGAGTTAACAACTGCAGGAAGGTCATTGGGTACAGTGAACATCAGAAGAGGATTATTTCAGGGAGACAATCTTTCACCACTCTTGTTTGTGCTGATATTAATACCTCTGCCAATGGTTTTGAGAGATGTTAAAGTGGGATATAATTTGAGAAATGAAATGGGATGGAAGATGTTAATCACCTAAAATGCATGAATGAGTAAAAACATTAGAAGAAAAATGAAGAAGAACTTGGCACATTTGTGATAAGAGTAAGCATTTTCAGTAATAACATACGCATGGAATTTGGTATGAATAAATGTATCATTTGATACTGAAGAAGGGGAGATAAAGCAGAGTCAAAGACTTAAAGTCAGAGTGGGAATTTTGAAATCAGATACCATAAAAAACAGAAAGATGAAGGATACCTTTTCAAAGGAGTACTACAGAACGAGCAAATTGATATAGGAATTTAAGTTAAATACTGGAAACATTGTAAAGATAATAATTCAAGGGCTCGACTTTGCCTTTCATCCATTCGGGGTCGATAAAATAAGTCCCAATTGAAAACTGGAGTTGATGCAATCGACTCATCCCCCCTCCCCTAAGATGCCCTTCCAGCAAAAATTTGAAATAATAATAAAAATTATTATTGTTTAAGGCGGTGAGCTGGCAGAATCTTTAGCGCGACGGACAAAGTGCTTAGTGGTGTTTCGTCTGCTGTTACGTCTAAGTTCGAATTCCGCTGAGGTCGACTTTAACTTGCATCCTTTTGGGGTCGATGAAGTAAGTGCCAGTTGCGTGCTGGGTTCGATCTAATTGACTTACCCCTACCTTAAAATGTCGGTCGTTGTGCCTAGTGTAGAAAGATTATTATTATTATTATTATTATTATTAATATTATTATTATTATTATTATTCATCTATAAGGATTCGGATTTAAGTTTTTGTTTTGGATTATTACTTGTGTTTTACCTCCACCCTCTGTTGCATTGCCACGTGTCGAATATTTGGAAATTGTCCATAGTCTTTGATATGTAGCCCCCACCCCCACCCCCGGAAAGAGACCACTCAGAATTTTCTCATTGATGCCTAGAGTGAATCCGAGGTCATCATCTCTTTTATCCTCCACTAACCTCTGTGGAAAAGACAAGTTGTTTTCCCACTCACGGTTTGTACAGCTGGTACAGTATTGTAAGCTCCTGGCAACATTCAAAATGCCACAAGCCCAATCTTTGTCTACGTTTGAGTTATCATTGCAGCTCAATCAAGGAAACGAACTGCGGAAAGCCCAGTCACACGAAAGAGTGACATATCTTTCTGCAGTTCGCTCTTGTTTTCTTCGTTGTCGTTGGTACTTTTGCAGTAATCTAAATGTTTCTTCAGGTCAGTCCGCCTCTTACATGCGAGCGCATCATCAAGGACGGTATCCTGGGCATCCCGTGACCACAACGGAGTGGGTATTGACAATAGATGGATTATTTGATCAGCAGAACTTTATACATCTATAAGAATCAGAAAAACAAACGCTTCAATATTGTGAGAGTTTTATTTAACAAGCCGAGGCGATTTATGCATTTGTTTCTTCCGTCAGGTTTTTCAGAGACAGATACTCTCAGCCCATTTTTCTGAGAGATTGTCACATTACTCCTGGCCTCCTTCCAGTTCCTGTGCGCTTGGAGCCCTGATCTGAACCAAACTTCAATCACTTTTACCGGAGTCTGAGTCTAGTGACATAAATCGCCACTAATCAATATGGACTTGCACAAAGCCATCGATTTGTCCTGGATTATGCGTACTTCTATCGCAGCTAGTTGTCCTCCCAGGATAATTTCTGTTGATTTTATATCCGAGTTTCTGCCATCATGATAGTGACATCATCTGCGTATGCTTGTAGACATGGCTTTCTTCTTATCCAGATCCAACGGGATACCCACAAACTCAGGGCTCATCATTGGTAAAACCATGTTTGACGCTGAAAATGTCCGACAGGTTGAATCTGACTACCAAGTTGATGCCGCAGTACATTGCGCTGACCCAGCTTCTGACGACGGGAATGAGCAGATAGGTAGCAATGACCTACCCTGTCAAATGCTTTGGGCTGATTCAAATTGACCAGAGCCCCTGCCAAAAACCAGAAATATTCCCGGTTCCCCTTCCATGATGGTTGCCATTGATCGGCCTGTTGCGGATCGCACATATTTGTACGGCTCCATCTATACTACCGACAACCAGTACTTGCTTCTTGGTGAGTTCCTTTGCCAAAATCATTAACTGTATACCGAGCAGAGTTACGAGCCTGAATTTTTCAATCATGTATTCCTTGTCTAGATCTTTCCTCAGCAATCCCCTACTCTTAGACTCACTCGTCTGGGAATACTCTCAGTCTGTTGCCATCTACAGTGCAAGGTTGCTATGTGGAAATATATCTCTTAAGGAAGATTATCTAATCCTAGAGAATTATGCCCCTCACAGCGGATTAGCATATCTGCCACATCATCTGTTAAAATTAGATCCTCACAAAACACAGTCTGTCTGTCTGATAGGAGCAGCAAACCATCGTAGTAGCACTTAAAGCCTGCTGTCTCAAGTATAACGCGCCTCGAAAATAGATTGACGAAGTGCTACCAAAACACAGCGCGCATTTGTTTGGAATCGGAGAGCACATGACCGCTGTGGTCTGCTACAGACTGAATTTTTGCTATAATGGTATGCTGTGCCTGCACCACACGGGCCTACACGACGGTTTTTGAGCTTGCATATTTCAGAGAACGTAATGTAGCTCGGACCATACAACCTTTGTATTTACCATTGAAGAAATAATCGAAATCCATTCTCATCGCTAGCGCGTTGTTTGCTGTTCCTCTCCTCTGTGCCTCTTAGTTTTCTGTAACAATCACTCCTGAAACTAACAGATATCACTGATTTTCCCTTTTAGTGAAACGCACCGCTTGCTGTTGATATCTCCCATCAATTCTTACTTCACTAGTATACTAATCTAGTCCCTGGAACTTTTCACGCCGGAAAGGATACGTTCATCTTTCAGTAACAGGATCCTTGTTTATCAGTCTTTTCAGTGTTGACTATAATGGTCCCCAGTTGAATTCTAAGTAGCCAATTATCTGAAACTGCGGATACATTGCTGTATTCAGAAAATCGAGGCCTGTCAAAAAATTAGAAGTTCCCTGGAGCACTTGTATGGTTTGTACGCTCCACTCCCCTACACTCAAACACTAATGATCGAGATATTCCCAGTAAAGTCTCCAAACACCTAAATATATCCGGGTTCCACTGTTTCATATCCTGCTACTTATATCCAAGACCACCTACCTATCTGATCTAAGAAAACGTTTTCGAGGCATTTGTATGTGTCTTCTAAGATTCTTGTGCAATAAGTCTTTGAATACTCCTACATTATGTTGGAAACTTTTCTTCAAAACACGGTACATTGTTGGTGGCGTTCTTACCATAGCTCTTCCTGGTATAGTTTTTGAAATGTTGACTATCAACACCCTCACTTGCTAACATTTTGTTTTTGCTAGAGTTTGCACATTTCGTGAGCTCAACTTTCGGAGAACTGTTCAGTCGGGTGGCTCGTCCGTGAGATGTTGTTCTAAATGTTACGTGCCATGCAGTTAATGTTGTTTTGCATATATTAACTTTGGATGAGGTATTTTTCTAAACGATCGGGATGTGACTCTCACTGTTGTTGAGAATGTTTCTGTTTCTCTTCCTGGTGTTACTGCTGTAGGCTTGTCTCATATTCAAGTTGTTATTGTTGTAGGTGTTGTAATTATTGTTCTATCGCTTTATTTATGAAACTAAGGCCACTGGATTACGAGTTATTGAACCTCGTGCTCACACGTTTTGAGGTATTAGGGGTCAAGTCAGTATATTCACCAGCTCTACCTCATTTTTTTTTCGGAGACCACTTCTATATCCGAAGGGGTAGACTGGATTTGCTTACAATTTCCTCTGTATCATTTATTGTTGTTGATAGTGGTAGTCGTAGTTGTAGAGGTGCTCAGGAGACTTATTTTACTCTTTTCTCTGACTGGAAGTGGTTTGTAGCTCTTGCGTTTATAGTTTTTGTGGAGGGTGCTACTACTGCCCTCTTTGCTTTCGAAGCAGCGATGCGAAGCGAAACATTGCTTTTAGTTTCAACACTGGGAGTGTCAATAACCTCTCTTGGCTGACTACTATGGCAGGTCGTTTAGGTACGACCTAAGTGGTGAGACGAATACATTTCCTCCTAAAAATACTCCTCTATTGAAAACTGTGAGAAAAGAAATTATTGTTTCCTACCTTTCATCACCACCCGCACCTGCCTCGCAATCTCCGAAATAGATAAAGTTTGGTATGCAATTTACGTCTTCTGGAACAACCAAAACTTGGAATTCCATAACTTTTCTATTTTTGGTGTGGGGCGGGGGGTTGATTTCGTACTTATTATTTCCTCGTGATCCTTAATCGTGGCTACGAGGAGGTAAGTTTGTGGCCCTTACTTTCGTCACATGACGTCCCATATCTAAGGGTAACATCGCGAACTAAGGTGCAGATCGTTGTATCCATGTTACACACATCCTCCTTATTGCTACGGATGGCCACCATGGTCCCCTGATGCATTCCTTGGGAGATATACCCTACGGAACGCAACGCATCTTCCAAACATTTTCCTATTTCAGTTGAGGAAGGGCGTTGTACATTCGTTTCCTCGTGGTTGATATACATAGATTATTGTTATTTTCTTGGTGCCCATCATTATCCCTATGGGAATGCCATGGCCCCAGGTTGAACGATATCGTTCCTATACATTTTAATGTCACCCCGATTTCCCTTTCAGTGAAAGGACGATCCCTCCATTTGTAACGTTCGCGAATGATGATTTTTTCTGTATGAATTTTCATCGTCGTTGCCGGTGCCGCCCTTGTAAATTATGTTCGTGTTCTTCCCATTCATGTTGCTATTGTCTGCTTAATTGTGGCGGCTGCTGCTGATATGTACGTCATAGTTGTTGTTATTGTTGTAGCTGCTCAAGCTATTCGCGCCGTTGTTGATAGCTTTACTGCTGCTGCTGATTACACCATTATTGTTGCTGCTGTTGTTGCTGTTGGAGTTGTCGTAGTTCATACTAATATTAATGTTATTGTTGCTGTAGTTACCATCGTCGTCGTCGCTGATGTTGTTTATTGCTTGTAGTTTCTTTTCTGCTTTCAGTGGGAGTGGCAACCACCCATCGTGGCTGACTACTATAGCAGGTCGTTTAAGTACGACCTAGGTGGTGAGGCGAATACATTTCCTCCTACAAATACTCCTCTATTGAAAATTATGAGAAAAGAAATTAATAGAAGATATGTATGGGGAAAATTTCTCGTTATTAGAACTGCGAGAATCTTCTTCTGTAGAAACTTGGATGCATCCGTAAAACAAAAGTTGCAGTTTCAGCGGTCGAAAATAGTATAAAGAAAGTAAATTTAGAGAAAACGCACCAGCCATATTTCATGTGCGATGCCTAATAATAATTCTTGCTAATTTTGTTACAAAACCAGCATTTTTAGGGGAGGAGTTTGTCCATTGCTTCAACCCCTCGTCTAAATTGTTATCTCATCGATCCCGGAAAAATGAAAGACACATTCAAACTCGAGAAAATTGAACTCAGAAAGTAAAGACAGATTAAATGTTATTGCTTATATTTGTCCGACGTGCTAAGGGGCCTGTCAACTCACCGCATTCATGATAATAATGTTTTCGTTACTAGCAGCGGGCGCCGAATACAAAACAGGAAACGACAATACTATACAAGGGACGAGTGGGGTTTAGCACAAAACTTCGTGTATAAAATTGAAACAAGAACAATTAGCGACAACATTTCGACAATAAAATTCCTGAGAAGAAGGCACTTCCACCCAGTAACAACAGAGGAACCCCACATACCCTGGTTACCCCGACTAATAGGGGCAAGTCAGCAGGTGCCTCGCTCCTTCTCAATTTCTCTGGTTTACAAGCGTAGACCCATTCACGCGGCCAAAATATTAATTTCAAATTTTAGCACAAGACCAGCAATTTCAGAGGGGGATGCCAGTCGGTTATAGCGATCCCAATGCTCATTTGGTATTTATTTTTTCGACCCCGAAAGGATGAAACGCAAAGTCGACCGCGGCAGAATTTGAATGGACGTATGAAGTACAGCTAAACATTTTGCCCGGCGTGCTAACGGTTCTGCGAGCTAGTCTCCTTAATAATAATAATAATAATAATGATAAACGTTTCTACTAAAGGCACGAAATTTGTGGGGAGGGGGGGGGGGGTTGATTGTGATTGATTAGCTTAAATTGTGGGTTGATTAGATCAACCCCATTGTTTCACTGGTATTTAATTTATCGCCCCGAAATGTTGAAAGGCAAAGTCTACCTTGGCGAAATTTGAACTCTGAACGTAGCGACGGGAGAAATACCGCTAAGCATTTCGTCTAGCGTGCTAACGATTCTGCCAGCATGCCGACTAAATAATATTGCTGATGAAGATGCATGCATATAGATAGTTAGTTGGCTAGAGAGATAGACATGTATGTATTCATGAATTCATGTATGTATATATATGTATGTACGGATCAATAGATGTATATTGATTATGTGTATATAGGCGCAGGAGTGGCCTAGTAGTTAGTAGCTGCTTACCTCTGTCGTTGTCACCCGTTGGATGAGCCAGCAAAAAACTTCGCGGCAGTGGCCGCTGTATCATGTGAAAACGTGATAATACAAACGGAGAAGCTCCAAGCTTTTTGAAAGAATGAAAAAGGAGGGTGGGGATATAAAGATCTCACCCTCCCCTAGTGTTGAAAATATGAATAGAAGGACAGTCGTTTACAAAACGTACTGTCTTGCATCGAAAAAAGTTAAGCACTTCGAAACGTGCGAAATAGAAAAATGCCTGGCCCCTAAATGGAAAGACATAAAGTACATAGCGAGGGGTCGGGCATATGGAACAATAGAGGCCAGATTTGAGACGGCTGAAAAAACCCAAGGGCACTCAGTGAATCCCCTGAAAACGAAGGAGGTGTGCTGCTCCCAACCTACATGGGAAGGAGAACAGCACGAGTGAAAGTAACGGAAGAAACCACCAGAAATTGAGGCCACAGAGGAGATGGCCGCCCTGTTGTATAACAGGACCGACAAAATTACCTTCCTCCAAATCACCTGCACTGCCTCACAAAATTGGCACGGGCAGCGCATCTCCGCTATTATTCAGGGAACTCAGGAAGATGTCGAAATGCTTCCAGAGAGAGTGCTCTTGGGCGAGGATATTGACCTCAGGATTTAAATAGAGGGCAAAAAGCCCACGTGTTTCGAATGTGGCAAAAACCCACATTAGCGTGGAGTGCGTGGAGTTCGAAATATGGAAGTGCGCAGACATCAGGTCCTTCAACTTCCCAAAAAGATCCTAAACCCGCACAGAAATTAGCCCCCACAGAAACAAATACTCCCACCCACATATGTAGCACCCGCTCCCAAATAAGACACCCAAAGACCCCAGGCCATGCACACACCTGTCCCGACGGAAACAAATGCACCCACCCCATCTGAAGTAACAACTACTGAGGAAGGACACCAACAATGGGGACGTACCAGAGAATTTTCGGTCCATAAATCTGCTTAATACAATGTTTAAGATTTTGGCCATGGTGTTACAGAAAAGGCTGGCGCTTGTCACCGGTAGCCTGGTCGGAGGGTCGCAAACTTGTGCAATCCCGAACAAGTCTATCCACGACAACCTGCAACTTTTGTGATACATCATAGAGAGGGCTGGGACCAAAGCTGGCTTCGGGGGTGCTCTGATCAATAATAATAACAACAACAACAACAACAACAACAACAACAACAACAACAACAACAACAACAACAACAATAATAATAATAATAATAATAATAATAATATGCCCGGATGCAGTAGCAGACAGTGGCTCTCATGGCTTCTGATCTTATATGATTGGAAGTATTATCATGTACATTGATTTGTCTTGGTATAAAAGATGGGCTACAGCAAATATTCTTCTTAATACCACAGATTTGCTTGTCATTTGTTCGGCCTTAACCAGTTGAGCATGTCTCTTGGTGGCTGACGATATGTGCATCTCTGATCATGAGCAGAAGTAGTGGGGCGGGGAGCATCATAGCCACGTGTTGAGAGGAATTCTTTAGGGTTTGGATAATTCACCTTTGGAAACATGGGTGTTTTGCTCAACATCCTTAAACAAACCTTATTTAGGGACCTTTTGAGTAGGATGTGCTACTCGACATGAAGAAAATTGTAACTGGGCACCAGATCACCATGTCGCGCACATATGGTTGTGATGCATGTGCCTGGTGTACCCTTATCAGACGGGTAGTCATGATGGGTATACTGGGCTTTGTATATTTTACCCCAGAGTCACTTTGATGGCATGCACTGCTCTCTCACTCAATAATAATAAAAATAATAATAATAATAATAATAATAATAATAAATAATAATAATAAATAATCCTTTCTACTAAACGTAGAAGGCCCGGCATTTCGGAGGATTGGATATATCAATAAGTCAATCGTAATAGGAGACATTTATTTTCGTTACTACATCAAAATTGTGATGTATGAGGAGAATAGTGAGAAAATAAGAATTGGAGACTTACCTGAAATGGAAGGTAATGGTTGGCTGGTCATCGATCTTATGTTTAGTCTGATATTGTTGTTTCGTTTGTTCTATCAAAAATTCAGAAACATAAGTAATGTATTTAAGTATAAACCAGGTCAGACGCGACCTAACTTTTCTCAGCCACTCAAACTTACTAAGCGTTTTACAATTCGCATATATATTTAACGCGCTCGATTTTACCTCTAACCACAACTCTTTTGAAGTAACTAATTTGCTTCTATTCATATGTGTGTTTGTACGTGTGTGTGTGTGTATGCTTGTATGTATGTATATATTTATACGCACACAAGCATATCTCTTTTCTCTTTTACTCTTTTACTTGTTTCAGTCCTTTGACTGTGGCCATGCTGGAGCACCGCCTTTAGTCGAGCAAATCGACCCCAGTACTTATTCATTGTAAGCCTAGTACTTATTCTATCGGTCTCTATTGCCGAACCGCTAAGTTACGGGGACATAAACACACCAGCATCGGTTGTGAAGTGATGTTGGTGGGGACAAACACAGACACACAAATACATACATATATATATATATACATATATACGACGGGCTTCTTTCAGTTTCCGTCTACCAAATCCACTCACAAGGCGTTGGTCGGCCCGAGGCTCTAGTAGAAGACACTTGCCCAAGATGCCATGCAATGGGACTGAACCCGGGACCATGTGGTTGGTAAGCAAGCTACTTACCACACAGCCACTCCATTTATACATGTATATATATAGATATATAGGGCAGGGAATTGCCAATTATTTAATAAAATTAATAATTAACAATTTTGCCAAGTAGTTCAGTATGCAAAAAAACCTTTGTCGGTAAATCATTTATAATTATAAACATATAGGGATCAGCAGGAGTTGCTTCACCAACATACTGAAAATTTAGAAATAGCAGTTAAAGAACTACTAATTCTAGCTACAATTTTTTCTCGAACGAATGGCGATATTTATGGCACACATGTATATATATATATATATATATATATATACATTTATACACACATATATATATGTATATATATATATATATATATATATATATATATATATATATATATATATATATATATATATATATATATATATATATATATACATACATATATATATATATATATATATATATATATATATATATATATATATATATATATATATATATATATATATATACATATATATATATATATATATATATATATATATATATATATATATATATATATATATATATATATACATATATATATATATATATACATATATATATATATATATATATATATATATATATATATATATATATACATATATATATATATATATATATATATATATATATATATATATATATATATATATATATATATATATATACATATATATATATATATATATATATATATATATATATATATATATATATATATATATATATATATTATTATAAAATCTGGTAATTAGTCATATATTAATTAATATCGATTAATTACCAGGAGGCCAGCACATCTAAAGAATCAAAGTGATTCAGAAATATTATCTGCAATCTCAGGGGATTAAGGTACATTTTAAAAAATAACGTCGACCACTAACGTGGACTATTAATGCGCTAGAAATAGATCACATCTTGTGTCTATTAAGACCTAAATTGTTCTCAACATGAAATATAGCAGCATACCAAAAACGTGAGCGGGCAAGACATTTAAAATCACCTAAAAAAGCATTATTAAACAGGAACCGGTTTCGGATTTAACAAATTCTTACCATTTGTCTATATATATATATATATATATATATATATATATATATATATATATATATATATACATATATACATACATATATATATTTGTGTGTGTATACATGAATGCATGAATATTTGTATCTATGTAAGTATGACTACATGTATCTACATCTGTGTCCTGGGTATTAATTTAAACTGCATCCGATAAGGCGGGCTTTGGTCAAGAGGTCGAAGGTTTTGTGGAATATGGAATCACCTCTTAGCCGCTATTGTCACATGGTCAGCTCTGATGCGGACTGGGAATAAAGTATAGTATAAGGGTCCACATGTTAACTCGCATATGAGATGACAATCTATCTCAGCGTGGAGATGCAGAAATAACCTTGGTTATTGTCACAGTATGCAGGAAAACCACCAGAAAGGAAAGATCCCTTGTTTGCGGTTGTCACAACATACTTCTAGGAGAGGTGAATTTTGATGTAAAACGTTCTGTTTCAGGCAATTATCTCTCAGCTCACTGCAGTTTGTCGCTGCGTTCTAATCACACAGATTCGAAGTAGTACTCGTGTTGTACAGGTGTCTATCATTATAATCCAATGATGAACATAAATCTCTTTAGGATGAACACATTTTCATTCAATCTAATGTAGGTCCTACGGTAATTAAAATGTGGACCCGCGGAGTCAGTTGCCTACGATCCAAACCACGCAGATCAGCTGAGCAACTAAGTAGTCATCTAAGAAATCACGAATGGAAACCCAGAAATGCCATTGGGAAAATCTTTGAAAATGGAGCAATAATCATAAATGGATATATCTAAACGTATTTACATATATGTAGACATGTATGCATGTATATGAATATATATATATATATATATATATATATATATATATATATATATATATATATATATATATATATATATATATATATATATATATATATATATATATATGTATATATGTATGTATCTATACATATGTATAGATCGATATAGTTATGTATATATACATATATGCACATGCGTATACATTCATGCATATAAGTATGTACATAGTATACATAAATATCTATATGCATATGCACTTGCATCTATCTATCTATCTATCTATCTATCGAGATATATATATCTTATATATGTATATATATATATATATATATATATATATATATATATATATATATATATATATATATATATATATATATATATATATACATATATATACATATATAAGATATTTTATTAGCTTAAAGCTCATAAGCGTTTACAGTGCATTGACTAAGATAAATATTGGGGCATATAAGCTCTCGATGGAAAGAAATAGTTTGCCGTAAGCATACGTTTATATATATATATGTACACACACATATTGTTATAGTTATACACACACACATACTGTTATAGATATACACACACGCAGGCACATATATATCCATGTATATATATATATATATATATATATATATATATATACACTTAGATTTATGTTACCCTAACAATATTCCAGACAGTTTGTGCATGTGTGGGTGTATGTTTATCTATCTATCTATCTATCTATCTATCTATCTATCTATCTATCTCTGCCATTTCCCTAGGGTCTATAACGCAATGGCTAGGTCCTAGAACAAGGGAAGATCCAATTTTGCTTGGAATGCATCTAAATCCACCACCCATGTTAGTCTTTCAATCATTTGTTGTACAAATAACTCTTCCATGCCTGTCTTACTGTTTGATATATTACACGTAAACTCACATCATATATGTGCTTGTGTGTGTGTGTGTATCATGTATGTACGTATGAGAGCATGTATATATGTATATATATATATATATATGTGTGTGTGTGTGTGTGTGTGTGTGTGTGTGTGTGTGTGTGTGTGTGTGTGTGTGTGTGTGTACGAATATATATATATGCAAGTATGTATGCAAGAAGTATTCTTTTATTTAAATGTGCGTAACTGTCTACGTCAAGTGGACTGACAACTTTTAATGCTTACAAATATGTCCCACACCCATCCAGGCATTGAAACTGGTATTTGTTTGCGATATTCAATACACTACATCACACAAACATATACATATGTTTTAACACACGTCTCCTGGATCAGTGAGGCGCGGAGCGTAGTGTAATGAGAGGGACTCAGAATATCGAGGATAGCAAATGCGCAGCCTTCTAGTTATGATGTAATGTATTATTTGCAGGTCCGAGAGAGAGGGAGAGAGAGTGACTGAGAGAGAGAGTGACTGAGAGAGAGAGTGACTGAGAGAGAGAGTGACTGAGAGAGAGAGTGACTATGAGAGAGAGAGTGACTGAGAGAGAGAGTGACTGAGAGAGAGAGTGACTGAGAGAGAGAGTGACTGAGAGAGAGAGTGACTGAGAGAGAGAAAGAGAGTTTTATTCCAATCACTCTCTAGTTCGTGTAACTTTCATAACCTTTTCCATAACCTACGTTGCTCTTGCTTTTTACAGCAATTGAATGATATTGCTACTTCAGTGTTTGGGAATGACACTCTCCTATTGAAGATGATTTACTAAGAGGATGAACCAGATACTTTCCCTACCATCATATCTTTAAATGCACTATATAGCTGTCAATTTGGAGGGATGTATATATCTCTTTTACTCTTTCACTTGTTTCAGTCATTTGACTGCGGCCATGCTGGAGCACCGCCTTGAGTCGAGACAATCGACCCCGGGACTTCTTTTTTGTAAGCCTAGTACTTATTCAATCGGTCTCTTTTGCCGAACCGCTAAGTTATGTGGACATAAACACACCAGCATCGGTTGTCAAGCGATGCAGGGGGGACAAACACAGACACACAAACATATACACACACATATATATACATATATACGACGGGCTTCTTTCCGTTTCCGTCTACCAAATCCACTCACAAGACTTTGGTCGGCCCGAGGCTATAATAGACGACACTTGCCCAAGGTGCCACGCAGTGGGACTGAACCCAGAACGATGTGGTTGTTAAGCAAGCTACTTACCACACAGTCACTCCTGTACCTATATATATATATATATATATATATATATATATATATATATATATATATATATATATATATATATATATATATATATATATATATATATATATATATATATATATGTGTGTGTGTGTGTGTAGATGCAGTGTGGTAAGTAGTTTGATTACTATATATGAATACATAGTTGAATGTATGTATGCAAACATTTTTCTTTTATATAAATCAAAAGAAACGTATTAAAAAGAATTTTATATAACTCAGTTAAGTCAAGTGCAACAAAATTTTCAAAGGCTAATTTCAATACTTACAAATATGTCCCACACCTATCCAGGCATTGAAACTGGCATTTGAGATTTGCAATTCACTAGATCACACAAACACATATCTATGTGCCCACACACCCACATACACATGTCTCCTGAGTCCCTCTGACCTAGACTGTAGTATCATGACAGAGAATATTGGGGAGAAAAGGAGGAATAATATGTCTCCTTTTCTTGGATAACAAATGCATAACATTGTTTTTGTGATGTAATGTATTCATTACAGGTCCGAGTGGGAGAGAGAGAAAGAGGGACAGACAGGCAGATAGAGAGAGTAGTATAATCAGTCTCTTGTTCGTGGGGCATTTATCCATGAATCTAACGGATCACAGAGCTTGGAACCAAAATTTGGACCTCTTCCAAATAAGCAAATTTCAGGAGTAGGGCTAGATATTTCTGCTCTTGTCTCACTAAGGAGATAGCATCAGCTGCATTTCTTCCTGTCATAAAACCAAACGTCACATCTGCATTAATTATCACTTTCTAAGCAAATGTTATCTAATTATTTTTGTAACGTTCCTAACCGGCTCTAACAGTTTAATAAAACTAACATTCGTCCTCTGATACAATATGTTTGCTTATTACAGCAATTGAAAATGATACAGTTACATCATTAATTGGGTATGACACTCTTGTATTGAAGTTGATTTACTAACAGGATGACCAGATACCTTCCCTAACATCATATCTTTCAACGCATTATAAAAGGTACGGCTGTCAATTTGGTTGGATGGCCCCTCTATTGGGTTTACTTGCTATACACTCTTAATTCCCCTGTATTCTTTGCATCCAACAGATTCTCCATGTAGTACCTCTGTGCTTCTTTGTTTACATTTCATGAATAACAAGAGTACCATTATCATTCCGTACAAAATTTTAACCATTGATGTCTTTCATTTCTCTCCCCCAAAAATTTGCAATACTGAATATGCCACACATCTGATGTTCACGTCTTAGAACATTGGCAAACTTCTTGTTCTAACCTCTGTTTGATATAACTACTGTGTTGTTTCTCTTTTTGCAGTTAAGTTTTGGTTTTTATGTTCCTAATATGATAATCTCTCCAATCCCGTCTCTTCACCTATACAGCCCGTCTATGGAGCTATCCCACTACACATATAAATATAAATCCACATATTATGTTGTATGTTGGCACTCCGTCGCTTTCGACGTCGAGGGTTACAGTTGATCCGATCAACGGAACAGCCTGCTCGTGAAATTATAATCCTTTCGAACGATAGATTAAGTACCAGTTGCGTCCTTGGGTCGATCTAATCGACTGGCCCCCTCTCCTTAAATTTTGGGCCTTGTGCCTAGTGTAGAAAAGAATATTCCTTGATATTGTGCTGTTTCATTAAGTTATTGTTTTATCAAATTGCATCGATTGACCAGACACTCCTCATAGAATAATCCCACCGTATATAGGCATGGATGAGTACATACACATGAACCCATACATGTATATATGAGGCTATATTCACATATGCATATTTATGTAGTGGAGGCGCAATGGCCCAGTGGTTAGGGCAGCAGACTCGCGGTCGGAAGATCGCGGTTTCGATTCCCAGACCAGGCGTTGTGTATGTTTATTGAGCGAAAACACCTAAAGCTCCACGAGGATCCGGCAGAGGATGGTGGCGAACCCTGCTGTACTCTTCCACCACAACTTTCTCTCACTCCTACTTCCTGTTTCTGCTGTGCCTGTAATTGAAAGGGTCAGCCTTGTCACACTGTGTCACGTTGAATATCTCCGAGAACTACGTTTAGGGTACACGTGTCTGTGGAGTGCTCAGCCACTTGCACGTTAATTTCACGAGCAGGCTGTTCCGTTGATCGGATCAACTGGAACCATCGACGTCGTAAGCGACGGAGTGCCAGTGAATGATATTTAAGTAGGTGTATGTATGTGTCTATATATGTGTATGTTTACATGCGCACATATAAATGTTTGTGTGTATGATTTTATATAAATATGTATATGCAAGGTTTTATATAAATACATATATGTGTCCTTATCAATATGCATCATAAAAAGGACATCTTTTGAGGTAGTAGATAATAACTTAATTAGCAACGGAAAAGAATGTTCCAAAATTATATTTCCCACAGGAAGACCAAACTGAAGAAAGTTCACAGAGCTATTACGTATATTGGTAACAACCATAATCTAGAAATGTGCTATTACCAACAGACGTAATGGCTCTCAGAACTTTCTCCAGGCAGATCTCAGTATAGAAAATATCATTTCAGAGCATCCTCCTCCATTTCTAATTAACTTATTATCCGCTACCTCTAATGATGCTCTCTTTCCTGTGTGTTATTATTGTTTATTGTTTTTGAGAATCTACCACAAACAACGTCTGTTTCATCTGTTAATCGCTTTATGATTACACTTCAACACTTGTGTGTCCGTACCTTGCACTCAGTACACTATATGAAATATCTACCTACATTTTCCTACATATACAACAGCCCATATTTCAGATGGTATTAGCGCCTTATTTGTTTCCCTCTTTACTAGAAGTTTGTTCTTTGCTATTTAGGGCATTTTCATATCAAGTTTTACTTCCATACTTACAATTTCTTTATTAATTCCAGTAACCTCACCAAATCTTATTTTCATTGTGCCCATGTTGATTGTGGCGCCCCTAAGTTTGTGAACTTGATAGGAAGAGGTAGGGAATAGTTTCTAATATATAAACAAGTTCTGTAGAAACGTTTGCCCGGGAGTAAACAGCACTTTTATATGATCATATATTCAAATATAAATATTAACATTGAACAGAGACATTATTTTCAAAGATAAATTTGAAGTATTGATAACTAGTAGCTGCCGATACCTTGAACATCTAGCACAGTGATGGTGGTAGCGGAGTCGTCTGGAAGGTGATGCGGAAATTCAGAGGTTGCCTGTAAGTCTGTGATAGACTAATGACAATGTTACATCGAGTTTGATACATTTATATATATATATATATATATATATATATTCGCCATGATAGATCGCTGACCACCACACATATATTTTATATTCTTTTTCTCTCCTTCTTTCTTTCTGTTGAAGAGCGTAGGCTCGAAACTTTAAGAACTTTCTCTATTCCCGAGCGTTATATTAATACATCCATTTGTTGTTTACACCACCTGTCTTCGTCTGTTGTTTTTCCGTGAATTCTCCCATATATATATATATGGCATCTAGGTTTTTCTGAAGAAGATCAGCATCACAAGGTTCCTTGACTACTTTTACTACATTTGTGTTGTCAGCGTAGCTAGTAAGTGTGGCTATCTGTGTAACTGATGAAATGTCTGAAAGCAGCGGTCATGAACAGCAGCGGTCCACAATACATTTGCCTGGGGGTTCCGTTGGCTGCTACACGCAATCACTCTCCGGTCTTCCCAGTTATTCCGAATCTCCGTAGTTTGTGACAAATCATCCCATGATGAACCTGATCAAAGGTCTTTCAAAGTCCAGAAATATCACATCCACGTTTGAGCGATTCATTAACTATTTCAACACTCACCCATAGTGCTGCAAAAGCTGTGTAAGGTAGCTTCTTCATGAGTGAAAGCCATGCTGGGTATCAAGAAGCAAGTCATTATCTTCAAAGAACGCACTTAGTTTCTTCCTGACAATGCATTCTATGACTTTGCTGACATGAGAAATTAGAGTGACAGGTCTATAGCTTTTAGCGTCTGTTCTGTTACCTCCTTTATGGATAGTGCATATTATGCCTTCCTTTGACTTTTTGGGAAGTTTTCTACTTGTGAGGAAGCTCTGGAAGAGAATCTGAAGTGGTCTTGCTAGAGCCACTTTACACTTCTCTGAGTTTGACAGCAGGACCACAGGCGTAACATCTTCCCTGATGTACGTTACCACTCCACCATGAGTCATTTCTCTCCTATCAATTTGAAACACAACATACCCTGATATGTGTCTCTCAGCCTCTAATATGTCTACGTTCAGACGTGCTTCTGTTAGTGATATGCACATTGCTAGATTACATGTCACTAAGTCTCTCAGGTACTGTGTCTTGCGTTTTTGGGACATGAATGCACTTACTTACTTGTGATACTTATGAGAAATAGAGACAGATGTATCAAAAATATATATGAATATTTAAATAGGCAAATATATAAATATATTTGTCACATACCTGGGATAAAATCAAATATAGCGATAGATGAAATAAATGAATAAATCCATAAAAAGGGTATGGATACGTACAATACACAAAGCGAATCCATACACATACAAGATATTTCACGGACGACCACAACGATGTCAACAACAGTATTAACAACGATAGCAGCAGCGGCGGCGGCGACAACGGTGGCAATAACAACAACAAATACCAGGATGGTAACACCGTGGGCGAACACACAGAGAAGAATACAGGAACGGTGGCATATTTATTGGGTCCTATAAGGACAGCTGTAGCACACTGGGGTGAGAGAATGGGGCTGCTAAAGGGAAGGGCACACTGTTACTAAAGGCTATGACACACACACACACACACGCATCCACGCGCGTGCGCACACACACAAAAACAAGGACACAAGCGCATGCGCACATAAAGAAACACACCTTATAAGAGCAGAATGGAGTAAGTGGAGCAAGAAAATATATGAAAAAGAAAAGTGACGCTGATGAAGTCACAGATGTGTGGCAAAAGATTTCAGGAAAATTGACAAGGGTTAAAATGATGAAATACGAACAGCAATAAACGAGTGAAGAAAACATATATAGTGTGTGTGTTTATTTGTCAAAAAAAAAAATTACTTTCCTGAAATATAACAATAATGTTCCCATTCTTCTATGAAAAAGTTATGTAAGAGCTATAATGAGTTGACAATTATCCACCGTATGCTATTCATTTGATTATATACACAGACGTGCAGGAAGTAAATAGACACCTTTATTTTCAAAATCTTTTATTTAATACGCAAAGGGAAAAATTGAAATGTAATCGATAGGTAGGACTACATACTTTAGTATTTAGTTGACATTGCCTTTGCAGTTTTAAATTCAGAAACTCTTTTTGGCATTGAATAAATGAGCTTTGTGATTGTCTCTTGTGGAATTTCTGTCTACTTTCCACGCAACAATCGAAACAATTCATCTTTAGATCTCGGTTTCTGTTGAGTTTTTCGTATAGCTCTATCTAGTATGCTCCAAAGATTTTCAATTGCGCTCATGTTAGGAGATTGGCTTGGCCAAAGAAGCTTTTTCATCCCATTTTCAGTCAGCCATTGTTGATTCCTTTTCGCTGTGTGGATATGAAGCCCCATCTTCCATGAATAAAAACGCATTTTTCAGTATGTTGTCATGTGAATACATCGGAAATAGTACTTGCTTAAGTATTTCAATGTATTTTTCAGAGTTTATAATTCCAACACATTCGATCAACTCAGAACGACCATTACCGCTGAAAGCTTTCCATACTTTTACAGAGATACCGCCATGTTTCGCAGTTGGGGTGGGGGTGGGGGGGTGTTTTCGTTTCAAATCAAATTCTTGATTGGGAAGCATCCAGACCCAAACACGTCCCCTGTCTGAAACTAATGCAGATTTCGATTCATCTGAGAAAATCCCTCTATCCCAAAATAAACTGGATTTTTCTGACCTCTCCTTAGCGCATTTCTTTCTTTTCATGATACAAATTGGTCAAAGGAGAGGTTATCTTCTAGCTGCTCGTCCTTAATACCCAAGCTTATGCAGATATGCAACACAATGTTTCTTGGACTAACTTCTGGCTGTTTTGCAATGTCAGAAACCTTCGAACGGGGTTCGTTTTCCACAATTCTCTTCAAATAGCGAAGCTTCCTTTTCGAGGGCCCAGGTCGGCCAGGACAAGAATCTGTTGATTCTTTTCCTTGGCTTTTGAATTCCACTATAATTCTATTAACAGTAGCAAGAGGAATTTGAAGATGTTCGGCAATTTTTAGCTGGCTAAGACCAACCTCAGATTGCCCGACAATTCGACCTCTTTCAAAATCTGACAGTTCTGCTGAAGTTTTTGTGCGTGGCATCGCTACTCTTTGCAAATGTTTAATATAATGGTACCTGGAATGAAAAAAGAATAATTACATTGTAAATTCTATACCGCTGAAAACATTAAGATGCTTAAATTAGAAATTTTGAAAATCAATCGCGTCTATTTACTTCCTGCATGTCTGTGTATATATACATGCATGTATGCATGTGTGTGTGTGTATATATATATATATATATATATATATATATATATATATATATATATATATATATATATATATATATATATATACATATGCACGTGTGCATGTATACAGACGTTTGTATTTTTATGTTTGAATATGACTGTGTTCATACATTTAAGCTACTTGTATGTATTTATGTGTGTATATATCTAAATATATATGTATGTATGTATATATATATATATATATATATATATATATATATATATATATATATATATATATATATATATAATATGTATACATATATGCATATGTACATACCTACATATATATGTATACATATATGCATATGTACATACCTACATATATATGTATACATATATGCATATGTACATACCTACATATATATGTATATATACATGCATATATGGGTACACGACCTCAAAAAAAAACGTGAACAAAATGAAAAAGGAGAAAATAAAAACAAAAACATGGAAAACCAGCTTTTTTTCGGACAACGAAAGAAACAAATAGACAGGCAACATAAAGAACAATCCCTTCATCAGTTGTCCCTTGTTTTATCTACTCCATGTTTCGAAGGTAAGGCCAAGACATGACTTCATTAAAAAGTCCTTTCCGCAAAGCAAATTAAATATAATTTGGGATTTTTGCGGCGGTTTAAAGTTGTAACAAAAACAGGACAGTAAGAACAAAACAGGAAAAACAAACGGTGAGGGCTGTTGAGCCATGACGTGGTGAAGTACAGAACACTGGAGACAGGGACTATGGTAAGACACAGGGAAAAGTAGGTTTTATCTCTTGTAGAGCGAGAGGAAAAAAGAATGATAGCCGCTGGTCGCATAGTAGATATCATACTCCCATACCCACAGTTTACACAGGTAGAGTAGAATAGTTAGTGGGCTGTTATGTAGATAGATGTGTGTGTATGTATATATGTGTATGTATATGCACATATATGGATATGAAAGTAAACAGATAGGTACATACGTTATATGAACAAAGAAGAACACATACACAAATGAAGACTCAAACACACGACCATATACACATGCACACACACTTTACTTCACACAAGGATAAATATGGGAGACGTCCATATATATGGAGATACACATCCATATATACAAACACAGTACATAGTTGCAAAAAACCTGCACACACACACAGACATGCACACACAAGGAGACATATGTACAGACACACACATCATCATCATCGTTTAACGTCCGCTTTCCATGCTAGCATGGGTTGGACAATTTGACTGAGGACTGGTGAACCAGATGGCTACACCAGGCTCCAATCTAATTTGGCAGAGTTTCTACAGCTGGATGCCCTTCCTAACACCAACCACTCTGAGAGTGTAGTGGGTGCTTTTACGTGCCACCGGCAAGAAGGCCAGTCAGGCGGTACTGGCAACGGCCACGCTCAAAATGGTGTATTTTACATGCCACCTGCCCAGGAGCCATTCGAGCGGCACTGGCAACGATCTCGCTCGAATGTCTTTACACGTGCCACCGGCACAAGTGCCAGGAAGGCGACGCTGGGCACAGGTGCCATCACGATTTCACTTTTGCTTGCCCCAACAGGTTTTCGCAAGCCGAGTTTCATATCCAATAAAGGATACGACGTTGGCATGGGTGCCAGTGGTCGAATTGAGTTCGGTTTCGATTTCACTTGCCTCAACAGGTCTTCGCAAGTGGAATTTAGTGTCCAATGAAGGAAGGTATGCATAAGTGGACTGACTACACCCCTGGCAGAGGCCTTGGATTTAGGTCTCACTTGGCTTGCCGGGTCTTCTCACACGCAGCATATTTCCAAAGGTCTCGGTCAGAAGTCATCGCCTCGGTGAGGCCCAATGTTCGAAGGTCGTGCTTCACCACCTCATCCCAGGTCTTCCTGGGCCTACCTCTTCCACAGGTTCCCTCAACTGCTAGGGTGTGGCACTTTTTCACACAGCTATCCTCATCCATTCTCGCCACATGACCATACCAGCGCAATCGTCTCTCTTGCACACCACAACTGATGCTTCTTAGGTTCAACTTTTCTCTCAAGGTACTTACACTCTGTCGGGTATGCACACTGACATTACACATCCATCGGAGCATACTGGCTTCATTCCTTGCGAGCCTACGCATGTCTTCAGCAGTCACGGCCCATGTTTCACTGCCATGAACCATGGCTGTTCGTACACATGCGCCATACAGTCTACCTTTTACTCTGAGAGAGAGACCCTTTGTCACCAGCTCTCTCAACTTTGCCCAGGCTATTCTTATTCTAGCAGCTACACTTTCAGCGCACCCTCCCCCACAACTAACTTGGTCACCTTGATAGCGGAAGCTATCAACTAGTCTAGCTTTTCTCCCTGGAATGTGGCAGAAGTTGTTTTCTGCATATTTAGTGTTTATTGCTCCTGAACATCTGCTACATACAAAAACTAACATCCTAGTTAACCTTCCTATGATATTGCTGCACCTGTTATGTGTCCATAGCTTGCAATGGGTGCATCTTATAGAGTTTCTACCTACGCCTTTTCTACAGATCGAGCAGGGCCATCTACCTGAAGGGGTTTGTGTTATTTCTACCTTCCTACTTATTAGTACTTTGGTTTTAGCTAGGTTTACTCTAAGGCCCCTCGATTCTAGTCCTTGCTTCCACACCTGAAACTTCTCCTCTAGTTCTTATAGTGACTCAGCAATTAGTGCAAGGTCATCAGCATAGAGGAGCTCCCAGGGGCATGCTGTCTTGAATTCCTCTGTTATAGCCTAGAGGACTATTATAAATAGGAGGGCTCTGAGGACAGAACCTTAGTGGACCCCTACCTCTACCCGGAATTCTTCACTGTACTCATTGCCAACCCTCACTAACCATTCATCTACCCCTAGTTTCCTCATTGACCACCAGATGAGGGATTGGGCGACCCTGTCAAAGGCTTTCTCCATGTCAATGAAAGCCATGTACAGAGGTTTATCCTTGGCTAGGTATTTCTCCTGAAGCTGTCTTACCAGAAATATAGCATCAATGGTGCTTTCCCAGGTACGAACCCAAACTGCATCTCATCTAAACTGACTCGCTCCCTAATTAGTTGGGCTATGACCCTCTCCGTGACTTTCATTACCTGATCTAACAACTTGATACCTCTGTAATTATTTGTATCTAAAGCATCACCTTTACCTTTGTAGCAGTTGACTATGGTGCTGCTACACCAGTCATTGGGTATGACTCCTTCGTGTATCACCTGGTTAACAATACGGGTGACTAGGCTATAGCCAACACTGCCAGATATTTTGAGCATCTCTGCCATGATTCCTGATGGGCCGGAAGCATTCCCAGTCTTCATATTCTTAATTGCTTTATCTACCATGGTACTGTCAACTCGGATAGCTGGTCCCTCTGTTGGGTCGACATTCGGCAGACTCTCTTTCTCCCATTCATTCTCTTTATTGAGCAATCTTTCGTAGTGGCGTCTCCAAACCACTTTCTTTGCAGCCTCGTTTAGTGCAAGCGTACCATCATCGATGCGAACACATCCTGATTCTCTCTCACACACTGTCTTGCAACACGAAATACTCAAGTCTTTGTTCCTCACGGCACAGAACATTAGCAAATTTCTTCTTATCTGCTTCCCCCCTGGCTAAATAAACCTGTCGCCTAGCTTCCCTTCTGGCAGTCTGATACAATTCCCTGCTACCACCGTTCTTCCAGTCTTTCCAAGCCTGTTTCTTTTGTCTAATAGCCCTGTTCTTCCAGTCCATCCAAGCATTCTTGAAAACACACAAACACACACACGGAAGCATTTGAATACGCAGAATACATACATACAACTTACACACAAAGATACATATACACATATGCACACACATACATGCATATGCACACATGCATGCATACATATACACTTGTGTATGCACACACACACACACAGTGATGCACACAGATGCGCACAAACAAAAGAAGCGCAGTGTGAATAATGGACAGAGTCAACAACTGAGAAATATAAAGGAAACGGGTGGAAATTTTACCGGTGTGTGTGTTAAATTATAAGGCACTAAAAGAAAATGACTCTCTCCAGACACAACAGAATATATGTGTGTGTGTGTGTGTGTGTGTGTGTGTGCGTATACACACACACTTGAAAGCTTGCTGTTTGTATTTATGTGTGTGTTTGTATATGTGTGTGAGATCTCTTTCATTTGTTTCACTCATTTTAGTGTGGCCATGTTGGAGTGATTCATAAAAGGGTTTTAGATGAGGAATGAGGAAATCGAGCCCAAAACTTATTCTTTGTAAACCTATTAGTTATTCTATGTTTCCCTTGCAGAAACGGAAAGTTACATATACACACTAACATCGGTCGTCAAGCGATGGTGGCGGGACAAACACAGATACAAAGACACACACACATAAATATATACATATATACATGATGGGCTCCTTTCAGTTTCCGCCGATAAAACCCACTCACAGGGCTTTGGTCGACCAGTGGCTATAGTAGAAGACACTTGCTCAAGGAGTATAGATGGCTGGTTGGATGGGTGCACATAAGCTAGCAGTTCTGCAAAAGAGAATTAAAGAATAAGTAGCAGGCTTCAAATGCGAACAGGATTCACTTCCACTGAATAAAACTTCAAAATATATGTGTGTGTGTGTGTACTTATATGCATATATATATGTGTGTGTGTGTGTCTATATATATCCCCCTCTCTCTCTTTCGGAGAGAGGCACAAGCACATACACAAACATTTACACACACGGCAGTAACTTCCGCCTACCAAATTCAATCACAAAGCTTCGGTCGGCTCGGGGCTATAGCAGAAGACACTTGTCCAAGGTGCCACGTGGTGGGACTGAACCCGAACCATGTAGTTGGGAAGCAAGCTTCCTAACCACACAGCCATGCCCAGTACGATTGTTTCAGTCAACTCCATTTAATTGAACAATGCAATCATTACATCAATTTAAAATACAGAGCAATCCTCAGCTGCACAAAGACATAGAATTTATTGAAATTAGAACAGATGGACCCATTAGTATAATTATACCTAAAATGTCCAAGAAGTTAAAGAGATAGACAAAGAACATGCTGTGTTCCCTCCAACATAGAAGCTCCTAAGGTATTGAGAAGATATACATTGTTACACAATCTGCCTGTCACTGAGTTTTTGTTTTTTATGGGGTCAGTTTTAATTTATAGACTAGTTTATCAAATCCTTGTATATCAAAGGCTGAGAGAATAAAGCGCAGTATCTGTTAGTGGTAGGGCTGAGGAAGCAGACAGAAATCATAGTTGGTATAGTCATAAAATCAAGATTCATTCGAAGCACTATCATGAGTTTTGTTAGAGGAGAACTTAAAACAAGATGTTAGCTGACAACTAAGGGGGTCACCCACTAGCAGACCATTGATAATGAAACAGGGGAAGTCTTATCATGTAGTACTATAGTTAAATATTTTAAATCAATGTTGCTATATTGTATACAGTTAAAGTTTAGGGTTATTCACAGGGTTATCAAGAAGAATATTTTAACAAAAGATAGAAATTCATGAATACTTTTGAGTATATACCAAACTTTTACCACAATGGAGGGAGAAAAAGAAGTTATCCAGAAATAGTTTAATATCTATACAAATTATACAGTTAAATATCTGTGAATATTGATTAATTGGTATATGCTGATATTAATAAAGGAGCATTGAGGTAAAGAACATGCGAATTATATATTAATAAAATTATAACCTAAGCAGTTTTTTTATAAGTAGTGAATATACCAGTATAGTCTTATATAAGCTAAGTAAGAATTTATAGAGGTACAAAAAAATTAGATTAATTTTATAAACATGTTAACTACATACTAATTTAATTAAATTGAATTACTTTAAGTTGTGGAGATACCGGTATTGCCTTATATAAGATGAGTATGAATTAATAGGGGTAGATTTATTTAAGGCTACTATAAAATAATAATAATAATAATAATAGGTATAATTATACTAATGTATCCATCTGTCCTAACTTAATTAAATTCTATATCTTTGTGCAGGTAAGGATTGCTCTGTATTTCAAATTGATGTAATGATTGCATTGTTCAATTAAATGGAGTTGAATGAAACGATTGTACTGCATTACTGCTGGATATCCTTGTTGCTTATTTTGAAATTGTATGGATTATACCGTACTAAATTCTGGTGCCTCAACTTAAGTACCATATTCATCTGAATCTAAATTTTTGCTATATATATATATATATATATATATATATATATATATATATATATATATATATACACTTATACATACACACATATATACAATTGTATTTGGAGCCTAGTACTTTTTCTGTTGGACTCATTTACCGAACCGCTTAGTTACAGGGACGTAAACATACTAACACTGGTGCTCATTTGGTGATGAGAGTACAAGCACATACACACACATAGATATGTACATATGATCATCATCGTCATCGTTTCACTGGCATCGTCCACCCTGACATGGTGCTTTTTACGTGCCACCACTTACGGAGCTAGGCAGGCGGTACTGGCATCAGCTACTTGCAAATGGTGTTTATTTCAGTTCCCGTCAACCAAATCCATTCACAAGGATTTGGTCAGCCTAAACTATAGTAGAAGATAACTTACACAAGGTGCCACACAACAGGACTGAACCCGGAACTACGTGGTTGGGAAGCAAGCTCCTTAACACTCAGCGAAGCCTAGGCTCGACCCAGTCACGCTTGCGATTTATATGTATGATGTGTGTGTGTACATGTGTGGATATATGTATGAATGCATGCTTGCAAATATTTATGTATGTAGTCTATTAGTCTATTATTCGTGACCTCCTTTATGCAGACGACTGTGACTTAGTCACTGATACAGTGGATGACATGCAAATACTCATGAACTGCATTTCTGCTTCTTGCAAGGCATTTGGACTTAGCATTAGCCTGCACCAGGAAATTCATATGTGAAACCAGCTATCTTGGTTGAAGGAACAATTCTGAAGGTAGTAGACAAGTTTGTCTACCTGGGCAGCACACTCAGCCGTTCTTGCTACCTGGATGAGGAAATATCTTTCCGGTTGCAGAGAGCAACTAATTCTTTCCGGTCTCTTCAGTCTCGTGTCTGGTTCCAGCATGTCATTGCAAGGCAAACAAAAGTTGCTGTGTACTGTGCATGTGTACTGACATCGCTCCTCATCTCATGTGAGACATGGACTCTGTACAAACGTCAGGTAAGAGTCCTTGAACACTTTCACCAGAGATGTCTCAGACACATTCTCAATGTTGGCTGGACCTCAAAAACTCCAGACACACAGGTCCTGAGGACAGCTGATATCTTGAGTATTGAGGCAATGGTGCACAAGTAGCGGTTACGTTGGACTGGACACCTTATTAGAATGAAGGATAGCAGGATTCCTAAGCAGATGCTATATGGAGAACTTGTGAATGGAAGGAGACTCCGGCAGAAACCAACGCCACTGATGGAAGAAGCAGGTTAAGTAGGGGATCGACACTTTTGAGACAGCACGTGTCCAGAATGAAGAACTTAAGCGAGCTAGCGCACATTATTCCTGAAGGTCAGCAATGGTCTTCCTCAGTCACGAGTGGATGGCCAGTATGTATGCATGTATGTATGCATATATGCATGCATGTATGTATGTAAGCAAGCTAGCAGTTCTGCAAAAGAGAAACAGAATAATTAGTGGACTTCAGACACAACCAGGATTAACTTTCATTGAGTAAAACATTTCAAATTGGTGCCACAACAAGCTGGGAGGCAACAGACTCAAACAATTGAGAGAATAAAATGTTATCATCATTATCATCCTCATCACCGTCGTCGTCATCGTCGTCATCATCATCATCATTTATGTAACGTCCATCAATTCACAAATATATGTTTTGAACGGTTTTCATTGGTCCGATATTCTACACACGGATGCCTTTCCTGTTGCCAACTCTAACCTCTTTCCAAGACGGATATTATTTTTTTAAACAGAAGGATAATGATGAATCCCATGGGTTGTCTGATTGTGGCGCTGGTTTACAATTGTTGAAAGATGAAAAGATAAGCAAAACAATAAAAATATACATGTATATACACATAATTGTGTGTATATATATATATATATATATATATATATAATTATATAGGTGTGTACTTTTATATGTATACAAGCACTCATACACACCGGAAAAGATGTCCAGTAGAATATGTCTGGAAGACATACTGAGTGGAGTCAGTGCTTTTTACCTGTCACCAACACAGGTGAGGTTGGTTTTGACACAAATTTTAGAGTTGGTTGCCTTCCAAATGCCAACCACTTTACAGTTCAGAGTGGATGCGTTTTATGTGGCACCAGCACTGGAGGGGGTCACCAAGTAACTTGCAAGACAAGGAATTTTGATAGGGACAGGGGCATCTGAGGAGGGGACTTGTGTCAGAAGATGAAAATAAAGAGTGTGACAGAGAGACAGAAAAAAGAGTCTTGCTATAAGGGAGGGGGCATTGGAGGAGGTGATCCAGTGTAAAATGATAGAAAGTTAGAACATGACAGAGACATAGACATAGGCAGAAACAAGTGGTTTGCTACAGAGGAGGTACATGGTTACTCAGCAAGAAAGAGAAGAGAAAGAGAGGAAGAGGAAGGGAGAGGGAAAGAGAGATAGAACAGAAACAGGTACGCTGAAGTGAGGGAGGGATTGATCCACATGGTAGGCAGAAACAGATATGTTCTGTAGAGGAGATAGATGGGCACGGAAACAGGGGGGGTGAGCAATGGAAAAAGAGAGATTGGTAAACATCAAAGGAGCAAAAGAGAGAAAAGAAGAGATGGTGAAGTACCAGGTGCAGGAGTGGCTGTGTGGTAAGCAGCTTGCTTACCAGCCACATGGTTCCGGGTTCAGTCCCACTGCGTGGCACCTTGGACAAGTGTCTTCTACTATTGCCTTGGGCCGACCAAAGCCTTGTGAGTGGATTTCGTAGATGGAAACTGAAAGGAGCCTGTCGTATATATATATATATATATGTATGTATGTGTGTTTGTCCCCCCACCATTGCTTGACAACCGATGCTGGTGTGTTTACGTCCCCGTAACTTAGTGGTTTGGCAAAAAGAGACCGATAGAATAAGTACTAGGCTTACAAAGAATAAGTCCTGGGGTCGATTTGCTCGACTAAAGGCGATGCTCCAGCATGGCCGCAGTCAAATGACTGAAACAAGTAAAAGAGTAAAGAGTAAAGTAAAGAGAGTATACTCACAAGTAACAAGGATCCGAGCAAAGGTGTGATGGTAGAGGAAAAGAAAATAGGTATGGAGGCCATAATATACAAGAAGGGGCAAGTAGGGTGTGGTGATTGCAGTAACTGACAATAACTTGGGTATAAAAATGGACTGGGGGAAAGCAGAGATACAGTGAGGCTAGAGAAGGGGATTGTTTGGAGGGAATATAGTTCAGCTTCTTGGAGTACAGTGTGAGAAAAGTTTGTAAAATGCAAGGTAAGCATTTACTTCTATGTTGTAAAGAAGTGAAAGTAAATTTCCGAGAAGAAATTGCCAAACACGAAAATAAACAGTTGGTTTGATTTTGACAGATATGATAACTCCCCACCCCAAAAAATTTCAGTTCCATTATAATCGGAATCATGAATATCTACAGAAGTATGCCCTCCACTACTGAATTTGTTTCCTTATAACTTTCAGAAAATATATTTTTTTAATGAAATTTTCTGCAAATACAGAGAAAACTGGGTATGTTTCCATCAGATACTGTTAAGACTCCCAATAAAATGTTAAACCAATTTATTTCGGTAAAGTATAAAAGTTTCAAACCAGAGAATTTGCCTCGAATAGATAGTTCTGTGCTTGTTTACATGTTACACCTTCCTTCATGTATGCCTGCTAGACTCCTTCTCTCTCCAGATCTTCACAGGTAACCGCGAGGCTTACTCGAGAGTTTGGTATTCATTAAATAACATTACTAACACAAACCTCAAATTTCATCACTGGTATAACATTAAAATGAAAGAAAATAAAGAACGATTTTAGCCCTACAGTATTTGGATCCCATCAAATCTAATACTTATTTATTCAAAACGTTTTGAATAAATTATGCATGATATCATAGCTTCAAGATTTTAATGATGCGAGTGTTAATTTTTAGAATGACACTGTAAGATAGGTGTGAGAGGCTGGATCTAGCTGGTTTGAACCTAAATCAGGTTGAGTATTTGGGTTTGATATGAAAGCGTTAGGGTAGAAATTGGTAATTAATGCAATTATCACGATTATATCAGGATCGTTTTATCTTTTACTTGTTTCATTCACAGTTTGCGGCCATGCTGGAGTACCGCTCTGAAGAATTTTAGCCAAATGAATCGATGCCAGCAATTTCTTTTTAAAGCCTGGTACTTATCCTATCGAACTCTTTTGCTGAACTGTTAAGTTACGGGAATGTAAATGAACCAACACCTGGTGTGAAGTAATGGTGGGTGAACAAACATACATATAAATATGTATATATATATATAGATATATGTATGCATGTATACACACACGCACACACACACACACATATATATTTATATATATGCACACAGGGTGTGTATATATATACCTCCCACATTTTAAACTTTCACCTATGTGTTGCTAATGAAATTATGCAAGTGCCAATGATATTTTCATTTAGCTAAAATTAATTTTTCATAAATGTTGTTTCTTTTTCGTTTTGTCAACCTTTCAAATGTGGGAGGTATTTCTAGCACACCCTGTATATAATATATATATATATATCTGTGTGTGTGTGTGTGCGTGTGTGTGTGTGTATGTATATATATATATATATATATATATATATATATATGGTGGATTTCTTTCAGTTTCCGTCTACCGAATTCACTCACCAGGTTTTAGTTACCCTGAGGCTATAGTAGGAGACACTTACCCATAGTGTCACCCATGGGAAATGAACTGAAAACCATGTCGTTGATAACTATATAGAGACAGACAGACAGAGAGACAGATAGATAGACAGTTATATACATATGTATATATACTAGTGGGCTTCCCAGCCTGGTCTGTACGTCTTTGAAATGTATTCATAAGGCACATATTGGCATCTACCGTGATACCCATTTTCCTTACAGTAAAATTTGTTAAAAAGTATTTAAATATTGCATAAGATGATTTTACAAATTTATTTCTAATATCTTAATACAGAAACTAATATAGATAATAATAGAGAAATGTATAGTATGAAAATTTACAGAACTCTGTATATACAATGTTTTCAATTGTAGTCTTTGGAGCATATATGAATAGTTTCTGTGGACTTCCTACTCTGTAACAAGCTATCTACAACTGACTGTGTGAAAAAAACAGCACTCTTCTAGATGGAGACCAGCAGTGTTTTACCTTGGGCCTTGTTAATGGTCAATGCATAACTGACGCTCACTGAGAATTGCAATCGTGCGAAACAAAAGGGATATCTATTGGGACTCTAGGTATAAATATAAAGTTTCCTTTATCACATCGAGTGAGGATGTTTGCTCTGATAATAGTCAAATTAATTTAAATGACACCAAAACCTGAAATATTATCAATTTTATTTAGTGTTTTCAGAAGTCAATGTACAAACAAACCTTGCTCTTTAAAAAGATATATATATATATATTCTCTCTCTTTCCTTCCCCGAGCGTCTAGTAACACAATCTGTATCACGTCCTCACGTTGTTGTTTTTTGTTATTGTTTTTTGTCCTTTTTCCTTTTTTTGAACTTATATATGTATATATATGGAATGAACTTATTTCAGTTTCCGTCTAACAAATCTACTCACAAGGCTTTGGTTAGCCCGAGGCTAGAGAAGAAAACACTTGCCCAAGGTGCCCCTCAGTGGGAATGAACTGAGAACCATGTGGTTGGGAAGCAAGTATCTTAGCACACAGCCACGCCTGAGCCTGACAGGCTTCTTTCAGTTTTCGTCTATCAAATCCACTTATAAGTCTTCTGTCGGTCTGAGGTTATAGTAAAAGACCCTTGCCCGAGGTGTCTCCCAGTGGGTCTGATCCAAGAACCATATGGTTGGGAAGGAAGCGTCTTACCACACAGCCATGCCTGTGAAAGAAAAACAAACAGAATGACTAAGGGCCATACATACATATACAATTTCAAGTTTCATTTTTTGATATACGTGTGATGTGTGTCAGTGTGTGTGTGTGAGTCCCCGCGAACATTTTTTTTTCATTATGAATTCTGATATAATCGTAATCTACACACTTGGAAAGGGTTTTGTAGCAAGTTTCATAAGGAAAAGAGCAAAGTCTCGAATTAGGATACCCAGATAATTTGAATTTTCTCTGTTTTAACGAGGATTTTTCAGTTTTTCTCAGCCTTCGAAATGATGGGAGACAACGTTTTTGTTTTCTTCAAAAATCTATGATTATTTTTTACACATCAGGTTTATTTTTTCCTCTGCACTTAAAATACATGGAAAATGCTTCTTTATCATCATCAGTAAGCTACTACTAAAGAAGAGTGGTCCCCAACGCGCACCCGCGCAAGCTAGTCGTGAGTAGTCGATCCTACAAGTGCGCGCATGCGCGTATGCAAATGAATGCATGTGCGCGTGTGTGCCTATGCAAATTAGTACTGCGCGCGTGCGCGCTCTTTTGCGGCTGAAATGGCTGAATATATATCAAAAATACCTTTTTTTTGTAAACAAATATAATTAAACAATAATTTTTCTTTTATACAAAGTAAATAGTCTTTTTTTTAAATTAAGTTTTTTTCTAAACAAGGTAAATAAAAAAAAAAAATCGACACTATACCTGTTTTTGTTAACTTCAAACAACGTAAATAAATAAATTTTTAAAAAATCGAATAAAAATAACACACTACCTGTTTTTCTTAACTTCATACATTTCAAATTCAACTGTCAAGAACGCTAAAAAAGAATATTTACTTTGTTTAATTATTATATTTGTTTACAAACAAAAAAGTATTTTTGATATATATTTGCATAGGCACGCACGCGCACATGTATTCATTTGCATACGCCCTTGTAGGATCAACTACTCGCAACTAGCTAGCGCGGACGCGCGACGGGGACCACTCTTCTTTAGTAGTACCCATGAGTAAAAAGAAAAATATCTTGAAAATATTTTTAGATGTAAAGGTGTATGATTGAAGGGAATTTGGCTGTTGTTTCTAGCGCATGCCAAACAAGATGATGCGGGAGTAAGACACAGCGGCTCTCTCGCTGAAGTATAGAAAAAATATTAAGTTAAATTGTTAAGCACCCACCCACGAGTGCATGTATGTAAGAAAAACACATATTTAGTAACGGAAAAGTATGCAATTAAAATAAATTATCCTTTACATCTTTTTTTAAAAAAAATTACTGTGGATAAATCCCAGCAATGGACTCAGTCTCTCCAATATTTTAAAATTAAAAACAGAAACAATAGGAGTGGAGAAATGAAGTCGAAAAATCATAAATGAATTTATTTTTAATAGTATAAAAGTGTATAATGGGAGTAAAATTATGAAAAACATTTATACATGAAAGTGACAATTAAGCGAGGAAGGTGGTCGTGTGTTGTGCTGGAAACAACAGCTAAATCTCCCTTGACCAATGTTGATTA
This sequence comes from Octopus bimaculoides, assembly GCF_046866305.1. NCBI lineage: Eukaryota > Metazoa > Mollusca > Cephalopoda > Octopoda > Octopodidae > Octopus > Octopus bimaculoides. Next base: position 8,112 of record NW_028315340.1, on the reverse strand, counting down.
GTAATAACATCGCAGCACTTGTATTTCCGAAGAATAATGAGCAGTCCACCTATCTCTGAATGTGTTTGGAAAATAAATGAAGTGCCATTCTTACTTTCAATGGGTTTCTCAAAGGGAAAGATGAATTTATAAACAGATATAGCTCTTAATTTCAGTGGGAAAAAAATATTTTCCTTTTTTATTTTCAATTAATCCAACTTCCGAACAAGCCGCGAATGACTTTTTCCCCCGCAGTAGAAGAGCAGATGGTGTATCTTCTGTATCTGCATTTGTCGTACTTCCCTGGTGATCTTGAAGTGGGGTAGATGGAGATATGATTTGGTTGGCTCAATAAAAAATTGGTGTAGCAGATTTTTGTTGTTATTTTTAAATGTTAAATAAATATCCGGGTAGGTACTGGAGTAGATATTTTAACCGAAAATTTGGCCTTCTGATTCACTCATTGAAATCTCCCTGAAATCGTTTGTGTGCATTTATGCTGACAACGGAATGTTCAGAATGGTTTATAGCAAAATGTTTACACCTCAACCTGTTTAAATTCTTGTAGTAACCCCAAGAATTGTAAATAATCAAGCCAGATTCGAAACATGTTTGAATGAAAGAAATCAGTGTCACTCTGTCACACTTCTGACCAGTTAGAGACACAACAAAACAATGTTCACTGGTTTGCTCTATTCCAATAAACAAGAAACTTTGCTTGCGATCCAACTTCTCCATCAAATATCAGTGAGGTGTGGATCTGCGAAACTGCGATGGTCTTTCCCCCTTTCCCCTTCCTTTTTCTACAAAGCTAATTGTTTACACCTGGTTTGGAGCTCATATTCATTGACAATGCACGAAAAAAAAAATGGTAAAGAAAATGCAGCGAGTGGGAGCAAGATCCAAGGTTCTGACCACACTACCACCTCTGTTCTCTGGATCAAAAAACTCCTTCGTGACAGATAAAAGATTTTCCTCACTGAAATGGAGTAGGGTGTTTACCTATAAATTTTCCAAAGAAAATATACAAATGAAAAATGAGGACCCTAAGAAGTAACTTCCAGTCTTTTGGTATGCTTTGCTTTTTTTCTGTCAGATTTTATTTGTTGGCAAATTTTAGTTTCTGTTGAATGCCCACCACCATAAAAGAGATTGTCTTATTTTTACATCTTTGACTACAATGCGTGCCCCACCACAACAGACTCTGAGAAATACACATTTGAAACAAAATTTAATACAAACATGTTTCTGATGTTATAGACTAAGATTACATCAGAATTTGATGTGAAAATTGTTTTATCAGATTTATTGCGCCAGAAATCTAACCAGTAGATGACATAAGAGAAAATCTCAATGTGCTGAAGGATTCACTTTACACGCTAGAAATAATAGCCTAAATCTCCTTCAAACCACATATCACTAATACAATGTTCTTTTTTTTTGCGCATAGTGAGAGGAAAAGCAAAAATAACCTGCAGCTGACGCCAGAGTTTAGTAACATTGTAGGCTTCTGTATTGGCCCTAAAGTATTTCTTTATTGAGAGTAAGGCAAAGCATATATAAATCAGAAATGTTCTTCTGTGGATGTATGTTGAACGAGAAAAATAACCGTCAGATGACAGAAGAGAAAGATTGCTGGTGGGAAACTTCAAGTGTGTCCAGCTGACACATTGTTTCCGATGCAAATAAGATATGCCCGTCTCTCATCATTTTCAATCCTATCACACTGACCAGAACACAGATCATTGCCCATCTTCCATGTTCCATTAATGACAGCAGACAGGGTCCAATGTGTAGATAACAAATTGCTCCACCCCAGAGGAACAGACATATCAGGTACACTAATATCCATGGTGACCATCAGTGATGAACTCCAGCCAGCTGCTGTAGTCATTTTATCATCATACACATTTCAAGTTCTTGTAAATCTTTTGCATAACAAGAACCAACTTACTTGTCACTCAGCGTATTATGTGAGACTTATAATGAGGATGTCTGCAGATTGTACCAAAGTTAATGAAACTGATTGTAAATAACACATAATATTTCATTATATTGCACCATTAGATGAAGCTTTGTTCTGCACATCATTTTTACCATTTCATCATGAATGTGATTTTGGGATATTTGACAGTGTACCTTCCATGTTATTGAGAGAAAATTCGTCTAATTGTTGTATTCACATACATTACATGTTGTAGGTGTGTAGTATAATCCCTCTATACTTCTACCCTTCTGGAATAATTCAGACTCACAGATCCATATGATTTGTGTGTCACATAGATAACCATGATTCTCTCACTTTTCATAGTTGAATCTGTTCACGTTTAGTGATCCGTTTTCCTTGTGCTTACTAATGTCATTCCTAACTATTCCTGTGAACAATTTCTGATGATTTTTGATGTCAAACTACACATAATTACAAGATCCCACAGATTTATGTTTTCTTAGCCAGAAAATACTGATCAGTTGCTAACCCTTTACAAGACACTGGTTTAACTTGTATTAGAGAATTGCTAACACAGCTGAATCAGAACAGTAAGACCACTCTGTCTGTGATTATCCAACTTTCATACACCAACATGTTTCAACCATTTACAACAATGGTTCCTCTTCTTAGTACGCTGCATCCATTTAATACCTGATACACCTGCCTTCCTCCCAACCATGTACTATAAAGACCCCACTTCCTCTTCTTAGTAAGCTGTGTCCATTCCTTTCCTGATACACTTACCTGTCTTCCAATTTCTTTTTACATCGATATGGCTTCTCTCTTGTATGAAGACGTTTGTGTATTGTTAATTGACTACAATGAGAGTCCGAATCACCACAGAAATCACAGTGATGTGACTTTTCTCCTCCATGAACACGTTTGTGTTGTGCTAATGGACAGCTGTGAGAGAATCACTTACCACAGACATTACAGGACAACGGCTTCTCACCTGTAGGAATAGGTTTATGAGAAACTGATTCTCTACTTTCAGAGAATGATTTACTGCAGATAACACAGCGATATGGCTTCTCTCCACTAACACTAACAACAAGAACAACAACACTAAAGGTGCTCATGATTACGATAGCAGGAACATACTAGCTAATTCAAGAGAAAATTCAGTAAAAAATAAGCTTATTT
>NW_028315339.1:145000-150000 GCF_046866305.1 Octopus bimaculoides | reverse complement strand
TTCTTAAATGTTTGTGAATGTGAGCCTGGGTCCATTTTTGAGATAGGGCAAATATGGGAGGGTGATAACTGGGGAAATATCGATTGCATACACGTGTTACAGTTTATGGACGAGTGTATGCGAGTATATTAACATGTCTGTATAATATGTACGACACTAAATAACTTCCTTCAAGGACCCTTCTAGTTGTGTATTTAGCGCCAGATATTTCATACGCTAATTGTTAAACATATCTTTTACTTGTTGCTCTTCTTCCTCGTCTCCTTCTTCTTCCTTTCCCATTAACCCTAACTCCTCTACCAAACCATCATCATTACTCTGATCTTCATTAAGGTCATCGTTATCGTCACCATTCTCCTCATTTACTTCCAATTTTTCTTTTAAATTTTCTTCCATCGCAATCTCTTCTTCTTCTTCTTCTTCTTCTTCTTCTTCTTCTTCTTCTTCTTCTTCTTCTTCTTCTTCTTCTTCCACCTCTTCTTCTTCTTCTTCTTCTTCTTCTTCTTCTTCTTCTTCTTCTTCTTCTGCTTCTTCTTCTTCTTCTTCTTCTTCTTCTTCTTCTTCTTCTTCTTCTTCTTCTTCTTCTTCTTCTTCTTCTTTATTTGTTGCAATTCTTCCTTCTCTTCTTCATAATATTTTTCAGTTTTCATTCTTCATATCCTGTTTATGTAATTGTTGTTTGTTGTTTTCCTTGTTGATATTGTCGTCGTCGTCGTCATCATCATCATCATCATCATTTTGTTCCACATTCTTATCCTTATGTTTCTTCTCCTCTTCCTTCTTTTTATCATTGTTCTTGGTCCTCTTCTTTTACTTGTTTTTGTACTTTTCCTCCTTCGTTTCTTGTACGTCTTACGTATTATCATCTACTTTTACTTCACATCCTTTATTTATTCTCCGTCATCTTCATCTACTTCGTCTTCGTCTTCATTGCTTCTTCTTTTTCTTCTTCTTTTTCTTCTTCTTCTTCTTCTTCTTCTTCTTCTTCTTCTTCTTCTTCTTCTTCTTCTTCTTCTTCTTCTTCTTCTTCTTTTCTTCTTCTTCGTCTTCATTTCTTCTTCTTCTTATTCATATTGTTGTTGTTTTCTTGCTGTTCCTTTCTTTCTACTACTACTACTACTACTACTACTACTACTACTACTACTACTACTACTACTACTATATCACTTTCTTCTGCTTTTGGATCTATTTCTGCTTCTTAACGTACTTCTCCATTTCATTGTAATTCTTCTTTTCCTCCTTCTTTTCTTCTAATTCGTCTTCCTCGTATTCTCATTCTTCTTGTGTCTCTTCTCCAACATCTTCTTATTCGTCTTCTTCTTCTTTTACTCCTTCTTCTTCTTCACATAATCGTCATCACAACAAAGGCTGCAAATCCGCATCGTTATCAAACTAAGTTAAATTAACATCATATCCCTATCATCAGCATCATATAACTTCGTTATCAAGACTCTCACAATATTTTTGTATCCTCTGCATCCTCATTACATTCATCACTCCACCCCACCAATCATTATCAACAAGACCGTCATGATGTTCATCATGATCATAATCTACATTTCATCTTTTCCATCATTCAATATAAAATAACCTCTCGCAAATTTGTTCCAAAATGTTCTTCTTGACTCAATTTTATGTTCCAGGATTTTGGGATTGAACGATATCAAAGAAATCAAAGCAGAAACCTTCCAAAATCTTTCCAGTTTAAAATTTCTGTAAGTTGAATCAATCTCCTCTTACACTATTTCATTGAAGATATTTTTCTAAATCTGTAAGGTTTCAATTTAATGCCTACACCCGTCTTTCTATAGAGGTATTTCATTGTTATTGAACGTTTGTGAATGTGAGTATGGGCGCATTTTTGAGATAGGGGGTATAGGAGCGTGATTATTGAGGAGAAACATTTATTGCATGCACGTGTTTCCGTTTATGGAAGAGTGAATGCAAGTGTATTAACATGTGTGTATAATATGTACGGCATTTACCTTTAGATCGAAGCTAAATAAGTTCCTTGAATAAATATTCTTGCTGTGCATTTAGCACCAGATATTTCAAAACGCTAATTGTTAAACATATCTCCTACTTGCTGCTGTTGTCTTCTTCTTCGTTTCCTTTCAACTTTAACTCCTCCTCCGCGCCGTCATCATTAATGTGTGCAGAATATGTACGGTCTTTACCTTTAGATCGACGCTGAATAACTTCTGTGAATAGCACTTCTAGTTGTGTATTTAGCACAAGATATTTCATACCCTAATTGTTGAACATTTTTCCTTGTTGTTATTCTTGTTCTTCTTCGTTTTCTTCCTCGTCTCCTTCTTCTTCCTTTCCCATTAACTTTAACTCGTCTACCAAACCATCATCATGTTTTCGTTCTTCATTTAGGTCATCGTTATCGTCACCATTCTCGTCATACTTCTTCCGCTTTTTCTTTAAAATTTTCTTCCATCACAATCCCCCCCTCCTCCTCCTCTTCTTCTTCTTCTTCTTCTTCTTCTTCTTCTTCTTCTTCTTCTTCTTCTCGTTCTTCATCTTCTTCTTTTTCTTCCTCTTCTTCTTCTTTTTCATCATCATCATCATCATCATCATCATCATCATCATCATCATCATCATCATCATCACCTTCGTCTATTTTCATGTCTTCTACGTCGTCTTCACATTCTTCTTCTTTTTCTTCTTCTTCTTCTACTACTACTACTACTACTACTACTACTACTACTACTACTACTACTATTTCTTCTTCACTTGTTCATCATCACAACAAACCTGCGAGTCCACATCGTGTTCACAGTAATCAAAATTAACATCATCTTCATATCACCTACCTTTATCAAGATTCTCACAATATTCCCATTTCCTCTGTCTCGTCTTTATATTCATCTCAGACTTCCATCACACCGTTTACATTATCAACAAGTTCGTCATGATGTTCATCAGCATCGTAATCTATTTTTCATCTCTTTCTTTATCTCATTCTTTAGCCATAATATTTATTATTCTGTCACAAATTTGTTCCATAAATGTTCTTGACTGAATTTTATTTTCCAGGTATTTGGGTTTTAATCATATCAAAGAGATCAAAGTAGAAACATTCCAAAATCTTTCCAATTTAAGAATTCTGTAAGTTGAATCAATCTTCTTTCATAATGTTTCATTGACGATATCTATGTAAATGTGTACGTGTTTTCCCATACATGAATTTAATGTCCACTCCCACCTCTCTATAGATGCATTTTATAGTTTTTGAATGTTTATGAATGTGAGGCTGGGCCCATTTTTGATAAAGGGGATATATGGGAGCGTGGTTATTGAGGGGAGACATCTATTGCATACACGTGTCTTCGTTTATGGACAAGTGTATGCAAATGTATTATTATCATATGTGTATAACATGTACGGCATTTACCTTTAGATCGACACTAAATAACTTCCTCGAATAACCGTTCTAATTGTGTATTTAACACCAGCTATTTCATATGCTAATTCTTAAACAAATCTTTTACTTGCTGTTTCCTTTCTCTTCAACCATCATCACTACTTAGATCTTAATTTAGCTCATCTAGTAACATCAACACCAACAAGTAGGAGATATGTTTAACAATTAGCGCATGAAATATCTGGTGCTAAATGCACAGCAAGAAGATTTATTCAAGGAACTTATCTAGCTTCGATCTAAAGATAAATGCCGTACATATTATGCACACATGTTAATACACTTGCATTCACTCTTCCATAAACGGAGACATGTGCATGCAATAGATGTTTCCCCTCAATGATCACGCTCCTATATAACCCCTATCTCAAAAATGCGTTTTATTCGTTTTATTACCGGCTCCAGACACTTTTCAACGGTGCTCTATTCTAGGTATTATAATCTCTTCTTTTCTAAAACATAAGCTTTACATTTTCTTGTAAACTTTTTCTAGCACATTCTTCTTCTTCTTCTTCTTTTTCTTCTTCTTCTTCTTCTTCTTCTTCTTCTTCTTCTTCTTCTTCTTCTTCTTCTTCTTCTTCTTCTTCTTCTTCTTCTTCCTCTTCTTCTTCTTCTTCTTCTTCTTTTTCTTCTTCTTCTTCTTCTTCTTCTTCTTCTTCTTCTTCTTCTTCTTCTTCTTCTTCTTCTTCTTCTTTCTCCTACTCCTATTCTTCTTCTCCTTGTTATTGTTGTTGTTGTTGTTGTTATTATTATTATTGTTCAGTAGTTTTATTTTTATAACGTGCTTTCACTTCACTACCGAGCGCAGCTCTGTGCGCCTTGGGTATGTGCTGTGGTTTGCTGTGGTGCTCTAATGGTTACTGTATTGAAAGTGTTTTGCGTAGTATGTGTGCAGTGCCCAGTAGTGCAATTTTCTGTATGTTATATATATTTGTAAGTCCTGGTGTTTTTGTTATGTATTTGTCTGAATATTGTTTTATTATACCTAAGGCATCTACTATGATACGAATTGTTTCTGTTTTTAGATTCCACATTCGAGTTACCTCTATTTCGAGGTCTTTGTATTTTGAAAGTTTTTCCGTTTCTTTTAGAGAAACGTTGTCATCTGCTGGTATTGATACATCAATTAGAAAACATTTTTTTTCTTCATGATCTTTGACAACTATATCTGGTCTATTTGCCTTAATTTCTCTATCTGTGTGTATTGGCATATCCCAGAGTATGGTTGCTTTCTCGTTTTCTGTGACCTTTTCTGGCGTGTGTTTATACCAACTTTTTTCTGTTGTTATTCCATAGTGTTGGCATAGATTCCAGTGTATATAGGTCCCAGCTCTGTCGTGTCTGTGAATATATTCCTTCTTAGCCAGGACGGGGCAGCCAGAAATAATATGATTTATTGTTTCTTGTCCATCTCCTCATATTCTACAGTTACTTGTTATGTTTCTTTTCATTATATGTTTTTGGTAATTTCTGGTGGGGAGGCTTTGGTCTTGTGCAGCAATTAAAAATCCTTCAGTCTCTGCTTTGAGTCCTGAGCTTCTCAACCATTGCTGGGATTTTTCTCTGTCTA
>NW_028315339.1:100000-127500 GCF_046866305.1 Octopus bimaculoides | reverse complement strand
AACTTGTCTCTCCACTTCCATTTATTTTGAATGTATGATCTGGCGTTGTTTTGGCGTTGTTTTGGCGTTGTTTCGAAACTGTTCGGTATGAGCATGTGAGTGTGTACAAGCTCGTATGTGTGCATGCTCATATGTGTGCACGCACTTATGTGTTCGTGCTTGTATGTAGCCCTGGTGCCAACGGCAAAGCCAGAAATGTAGTCTACAAAATAAGCTGTATGGATGGTGAGTGTAAAAACAGAAACACGACATACATAAGTAAAACAGCGAGAAGTTTGGCTGAGCGTGTAAACGAACATTGGAGGGACTATAATAATCAAAACCAAACTTCGGTGCTCTACCAGCATGCCAAAGAACAAAATGGTGGTGTACTGGACAGAATTAGCATAGAAATCCTGTCTAGACACCCCGGTGACGCGTCGTTGCGACAAATACAGGAGTCGGTCCTCATAACTGAAACGCAACCAATTTTGAACACCAAATACACGTAGATGAGGGCCTTACAATTGCCCATGGTTGCATGTGTTGTTCACACATATGATGCGGAATATGAACGTAAATAAATTAATTAAAAAGTCTCTATCTGATCTGATATAAACGAAATTGTTACAAACACACATATGGACGCACATACTTACATATAAGCACGAACACATAAGTGCGTGCACACATATGAGCGTGCACACATACGAGCTTGCACACACTCACATGCTCATACCAAACAGTTTCGAAACAACGCCAAAACAACGCCAAAACAACGCCAGATCATACATTCAAAATAAATGGAAGTGGAGAGACAAGTTACTGAAGAGATTGCAAGAGTGCAATGAAATAATTTAACAAAAAACTATATAAATTAATAAAGGACTGAACCAGTGCGTGTGTTTATTACCGGCATAATGCCTCTCCCAAGGTTTAATTGTATTTCTTTCAACACACGTATCCACATCAAGAATCTTGCACACGAAATACACATACGAAACATATATATATATATATATATATATATATATATATATATATATATATATTATGTCTGTATACATATATATATATATATATGTGTGTGCGTGGGGGGTGTCTGTGTGTATGTGTGTCTCTTAGTGTATGGATGTATGTATGCGAGTGTAGCTATATATATGAGAGACCCGGTCTCAATATCATGTACGTTGTTATATCTCTATCACCAACGACTAGCATCTTAGACTCTTCTACTTTTTATTCGTCTTCGACTTTATCTTCCCCACCCCTTCTCCTCTTCCTCCCCTTCCTTCTTCTTCTTCTTCTTCTTCTTCTTCTTCTTCTTCTTCTTCTTCTTCTTCTTCTTCTTCTTCTTCTTCTTCTTCTTCTGTATGTCAGATTTCTCTTCCATGGTCTCTCTCAGCCGTTGAATTCTCTATTCCTCTAAAATCTCTATTATTTAAATCGCAACAATTGCCTCCGTGATATCTATTGACGTCTCCCTCTCTGTCCTCATCACTGTCATTATTCACATCTTTATTTTTACCTTTCACAATCATAAACATCGTCAAGTTCATCGTTACCCTCTTCATCATCGTAATCATGTATTACCTAAGAGCACCACAATAGAGATACACAATCTTTAACACCATGATGAACATTGCCAACACAAACATTACCAACAACCTAATTCATCCCAATATCGTATTCATTTTCACCATTTAAATACCAATCAACATCATTATCATAAGAATCAACATTAACAACATCTCCCTCATATTTTCACCTCTGCTTCATCATCAAATTCATCACTATCAAGACCAAAACTTCTACCAGTAACTCTATCGCCACATTTCCTTCCTCTTCCCTTTCTCATCCTCATCCTCCTTCTCCTCGCTCCTACTATTCATCGTCATCATCAACAACATCATTGTCGACAATGTCAACTTAATCAAACTAATCATCCTCGTGATGTGCTGTACATCTCTTTCTTCATCGAATTGTTTACCAAAATAATTCTGTCGTATATTCCAGTTTATTGTATTCTAATGAAATCACGGAAATCAAAGCTGACACCTTCAAAAATCTGTCCAGTTTAACACATCTGTAAGTTGAATCAGTTTTCCTCTTTAGTATTTCATTGCCGATATCTTTCTAAATCAGTAGTATGTGCACATCCTTCATTTTAAGCACCCACACCTGTCTTTGCAAACAAGTGTTTTATTGTTTGTGAATTTGAGTGTGTGAGTGTGGGTCCATTTCTGAAGTATGGGATATGTGAGGGCACGATACCACACGGAACCCATGTAGTGCACGCATGTGTAAATGTCTGTGTATGTTTGCAATCTTTCTCTATCCGAACTGTCATTGTCTATGAAAGACTGCTACAGATGTGTAGGTCCATTCCTGAGATTTGTGATATATCAGTGTGTGACAATTGAAAGGAAACGTAGTGCAAGTTATGTCTGTCTATACACACACACACACACACACACACACACACACACACACACACAAACACACACACACACACACACACACACACACACAAACACACACACACACACACTATATATATATATATATATATATATATATATATATATATATATATATATATATATATATATATATATATATTTAAAGAAAAGCCAAAAAAATTCAATAAGTTAACCAGTCAAGATGGTAATTTTTCTTCTCTTACTCTTGTGTTTTGCACACATCTACAAAATGACTTTCTAAAATGAAATTCCATTATGCAGCTGAGGAATACATTTGCATTGCACATTTCATGTAGTGTTCTCACTACATGAATAAATGGAGCTTGTACGAAACGTAGTACTGCTATAACCTATTGAATTTTTGTTGCTTTTCTTCAAATTTTATTCACCAAATCTCTTGATTTTGTTTTGGGTTTTTACCCTACCAAATTCTGGTGCCTCAAACATTTAATCTTTTGATTAAATCTATATTATTATTCTATATATATATATACATATATATATATGTGGTGGGTGGCTCTGTGTGTCGTTGTGTGTGTATGTCTTTCATTATATACGGATGCGTGTATGCAAGTGTAGCACAATGTACGTACAATTCCGTCTCTATATCATGAACGCTATTTATGCCTCTATTACCGCTGATTAACATATTAGATTTCTCTTTCTTCTTCTTTGTCTACATCTTCCCCTTCTCCACTGCCTCCACCTCTTCCTTGTTCTTCGTCTTTTCCCCCTCCTTCTCCTCCATCACCCTGTTCTTCTCCTTCTTCTTCTTCTTCTTCTTCTTCCTCTTTCTCTTCTTTTTCTTCCTCTTCTTCTTCTCCTTCTTCCTCTTTCTCTTCTTCTTTCTCTTCTTCTTCTTCTTCTTCTTCTTCTTCTTCTTCTTCTTCTTCTTTTGCTTCTTCTTCTTTTTCCTCTGCTTCTTCTTCTTCTTCTTCTTCTTCTTCTTCTTCTTCTTCTTCTTCTTTCTTCTGCTTCTTCTTCTTCTTTTTCCTCTGCTTCTTCTTCTTCTTCTTCTTCTTCTTCTTCTTCTTCTTCTTCTTCTTCTTCTTCTTCTTCTGCTTCTTCTTCTTCTTTTTCCTCTGCTTCTTCATCTTCTGTAAGTAATAATTCTCCCTCATGAGTTCTTTATAACTTTTCTCGCTCTCTCTCAGCCGCTGAATTCTCGATTCCTCTAAAACGTCTTCTATTTAAATCACCGCCATTGCCGCCGTCATAATTATCGACGTCTTCCTCCTTGTCCTCATCACCGCCATTATTCTCATCGTCATTCTTGCCTTTCTCAATCATAAACACCGTCAAGTTCATCGTCGCATTATTGATCATTGATATCATGTATTAACATAAATCTCCGCGACAGAGATGTAGAATCTTGAACACCATCATTATAATAGTCAAGAGAAACGTTACGAACAACATCATCAACATCAATATCTTATTCATATTCACGATTTAAATGCTAACCCCAACATTATTATATATATCAACATTAACATCATCACTCTGATCATCAGCATTATAACATCTTCATCATGAATACAACCCCCGTATATTATCAACTCAGCCTCCTCATTATATTTATCACTATCTAGATCACAACTACCACCATCTCTATCGCCACAGTTTTCCAGCTCCCCTTCGCACTCTTCCTACTCCTTCTCCTCCCTCCTACGATTCATTGTCATCCTCATCGTGCTTAACTGTACATCTCTTCCTTCATCTTATGGTTTACCCAAAATTCTGTTATAAATGTTCTATAAAATTGCTACTAAACTCAATATTATGTTTCAGCTACTTGGGTTATAATGACATCAAGGAAATCAGAGCAGACACCTTCAGAAATCTGTCCAGTTTAACACATCTGTAAGTGCATGTGAATATGTTTGTGTATGTCTACAATCTTTCTCTATCGGAACAGTGATCTTGTTTGCGAATTAAAGCTAAAGTTGTGGAGGGACATTCCTGCGATTTGTGATATATCATTATGTGACAATTGAAGGGAAACGTGTAGTGCAAGCTATGTCTTTATATATATATATATGGGGGTGTCTGTGTGTATGTGTGTGTGTGTGTGTATGTGTGTGTGTGTGTCTGTTATTATATGTATGTGTGTATGCGAATGTAGGTATAAGTATGAGAGATACGTTCTCTATATCATGTAGAATGTTATATCTCCAACATCAACGACTAACATCTTAGATTCTTCTACTTTTTCTTCATCTTCGACTACATACTCCTCTCTCTCCTCCTCCTCCTCCTCCTCCTCCTCCTCCTCCTCCTCCTCTTCTTCTTTCTTCTTCCCGCTTCTTTTTCTTTTTCTTCTTCTTCTCGCTTCTTTTTCTTCTTCTTCTTCTTCTTCTTCTTCTTCGTTTTCTTTTTCTTCTTCTTCTCCTCCTTCTTCTTCTTCTTCTTCTTCTTCTTCTTTTTCGTCATATTCTTCTTCTTCTTCTTCTTCTTCTTCTTCTTCTTCTATTCCATTGACTTGCCTGTCTCCTTCTGCATATTATAAGTTATCTTACCCCGCTTCCTCTTCTAAATTCTTCTTTTTCTCCTACTTTTACTATTCTTCTTCTTCGAGTAAAAAAATAACTTCCACGCTTCCTCATAACATTTTTTCTTTCTCTCTCATCCGCCGAATTCTCTATTCCTCTAAAGCTTCTACTATTTAAATCACCACTATCACCGTTGTGATAAATATCGACGTCTTCCTCCTTGTCCTCATCTCCGTCATCATTCTCATATTCATTGTTACCTTTCTCAATCATAAACATCAAGTTCATCGTCGCCCTCTTCATCATCAACGCCATTCATTGCCACAAAAACCATGATCATTGACGATATCTTTCTAAAACTATATGTGCACACCTTTCTTTTCAAGATCCCTCACCCGTCCTTCCAAACATGTGTTTTATTGTTTGTGAACCTGAGCGTGAATTTGGGCCCATCTCTTTTATATGGGATATGTGAGACCATGATAGAAAAGAAAACGGAACCCATTTAGTGAATGCATGTGTATATCTGTGTATGCTTATAATCTGTTTCTGTCCAAAATGTGTATGTTTTTGTGCTTTTATGCGCGGGTGTATGTGGTTTGTGTATGGATCCGTGTATGTGAGTGTACCAAAATGGACGTGTAATTTGATCTGCGTATCTTCTACAGTATTTACGTCTCCATCATAATTGCTTAGAAATACTTCTTTCACTTTCCCTTTTCTTCTTGTTCTTTTTCTTCTCCTCCTCCTCCATCACCCTGTACTTCTTTTTGCTCTTCCTGTTTCTTTTGTCTTCTTCTTCTGTATGTAAAAATTATCTTTCATGAGTTCTTCATAGCAGTTCCTCTTTCTCTGTCATCCGCTGAATTCTCTATTCCCCTAAAACCTCTATTATTTAAATTACAACCATTTCCGCCGTGATAATTATCAACGTCTTCCTCCTGACAGTCTGGGCCGTCATTATTCAAATCGTCATTTTGACCTTTCTCAATCACAAACATCGTCAATTTGATCGTCGCCCACTCCATCATCAACATCATGTATAAACATATATATATATATGTATTTTACGTTCCAGAGAATTGAGTTCTAATGACATCAAAGTAATCAAAGCAGACACATTCCGAAATCTGTCCAGTTTAACAGAACTGTAAGTTGAATTTTTTTTCTTTAGTATTTCATTGGCTATATTTTTCCAAATCTGTAATATATGCACATCCTTCATTTTAAGCACCCGCACCTGTGTTTCTGAACAAGTGTTTTATTGTTTGTGATTGGGATATGTGAGCGCACGATACAACACGGAAACTACTTAGTGTTTGCATGTGTGTATGTCTGTGTATGTTTACAATTTTTCTCTATCCGAACTGTGTTGTTGTTTGTGAATCACTGCGAATGTTGTTGGGGAGGGAGGGGATTCCTGTGATTTTCGATATATCAGTGTGTGACAATTGAAGAGAAAAGTGTAATGCAATGTGTCTGTATATATATATATATATATATATATATATATATATATATATATATATATATATATATATATATATATATATGGGTGGTCGTGTATCTGTCTGTATATGGATGCGAGCGTAGCAAAATGTATGTGCATTATTCAATCTCTATATCATGTACGGTATGTATGCCTCCATCACCACTGATTAACATCTTAGGTTCCTTTTTTCTTCTACTTCACCTTCACCTTCCCCTCCTTCTTCTTGTTCTTGTTCTTGTTGTTGTTGTTCTTCTTCTTCTTCTTTCCTCCTCCTTCTTCTCTTTCTTAATCTTCTTCTTCAGATTGTTCTTTTCTTCTCATTCTCAACCCTCTGTTTTTTTTCCTCCTTTTTCCTTTCCTTGTCGTCATCGTTTTCCTCCTCTTTTTCCTTTTGTAATTTATATTGTTTTCCTTTCGCTCTTGCTTTTATTCTCATTCTTCTGCCTCTCTTTCATCTTTTTTTCTGCTTCTTCTCCGTCTTCTTTTTCCTTTCCCTGCTACTCTTTCGTCTCGTCTAGTTCTTATTTTTCTCTTCCTCCTCCTTCAATTCTTCTTTTTCCTCTTTCTTTTTGCTTTTACTCTACCGCATCTGCTTTACTTTCCTCTTTTTCGTCTTCTATTCCTTCTTTTTTATTTTCCCTAATATTCTGTCATCCTCCTTCCTCCCCTCCTCTTCATATTCTTCCTTCTCGCCGTCCCTCTCATTATCATCTTCATTCATATCTTTTAACTATATCTGATTTTTTCGTCATGTTATTTAACATTTTATCACTAATCTTTTCTATATGTTTGTTATGAACTCAGTTTTACGTTACAGGTACTTGCATAACAATAAAATCACGTATATTCAACGCAGTATCTTCGAAAACCTTCCGAATTTAGAAATACTGTGAGTTGGGCCGTTTTTCTTTGTAATATCTATTTCACCATATATCTAGTTTGTTAATATTTTCTCCAACTTTGTTTTTCTCTATCTCTATTTCTAGAGTGTTTCTATCTAACACTCTTACACTCTCTCCATAGTTTTCTGTTTGTGTGTGTGTGAATGGGTGTTTGTGAAGTTGAAGTAGTGTGGGTGTATGAGCATCTTTGTTACTCCTTATGCATATGTTATCTTGTTAGTCATATCACTTTTTCTACTTTTCTTTGTTTTCTAAACATCAGTTTACCTAATATTCATATTCTCATTATTCCACTACATTCCATTGTCTTTTCCCCCTTGTCTACTTCTTTATTGTAGTTTTATAACTTTCTCCTTTAATCTTCTTCATATGTTCTTGCGTGTGAATGTGCATATGCTGAGTATATCAGAAAAAGTGCCCAACTTCTCGATGCAAATTCGAAACGTTGTGTCTCAGTATTGCTTAAAGATAACAACGGATTTATCAGAGGTTTTTCTAACACAAATAGACCCTATTTTGAGAAAAACGAAATGTTAGTTACTCTCTTAGCTGAAAGGAAGCATCATATATGAATTGATCATCGGGGAAAATGAAATTTTTGTTTTAACATAGCTCAGATTTGAGAGCTCATGAGACTTTAGAATAAAGTTCAAACGGAAGCTTAAAGTTATATTTCAAAGCACGTGTTAGAATTCTGACCAAACCTCTGGATGTTAGGCATCATGAGTTACTCCTCGTTTGACAATGACTTTATAAACCCTTTGCGTGTCTGTACCACAAGATTTCTTATGGAAATTCTTATTAAGGTTCTCCTCCCACGTCCTACGAATGGAGCTTTTAAGGGCTTGCAGGGAAGTGTGGGGCTTCCAACAAACAATTTATGATCAGTTCATGCCAAATGCTGAGCTTTAAAGAGCTGAATTCAGATGATGAATGTGACCCTCACCCTAACCCTAACCCTAACCCTAACCCTAACCCTAACCCTAACCCTAACCCTAAAACCTTTTCACAAACTCATGCCTGGGAAACTTTTTACTCACTGCACTCGTGTGACAAAGACCATCTTGTTGCTATCAGAGAGCATGCAGGTGAAAATCATCACTTTGTCACAGTTTTTGCACCTAAAAGTGACATTTTGCTCTCTCGTGAGAAGTTGAAGCCAAAACGAGGCTGCCGCGTCTGTTTCTGTGCATATCGTGGGTGAAATTCTACTCATCTATGTGAAATGTCACTCGAGGGTTGTGTTTCACTTTGTCCCAGATAAACTTATAAACTTCGCCCTCTCCAATCTTCTAAACATTTGTCCTGGAGTTTCAAGACTCCTCACAGGTTTTATATACAATTTCATTTTCAAATCTTCTGACACAAGAAGTCAAGCATCTTATGGATTGAGTTGGATCTCTTCTGATCGATCTCTTCAGCTCCAGATTGAAACAATCCTTCTGGAAGTTATGACCTCTTTATCTAGCTTTCCTCTCCACTGCTCCATCTTTCTCAAACTTATACACAATTCTCTTGATAGTTCTTGAATGGAATTCGAAGATGGAATCTAGAGAATGAATTTTGCTACCATTACTGAAGGTCTGGATGATCTTAACCCTCTCAACATTGCTCAATAGGCTGAAGCTGACACAAAACTATTTCATCTTTTCTAGCTAAATAACTCATAGGGAGTTTCACTGATTCTCACAGAAACTGGTGTCAATATGTCCAGTCAACTTATGTACAACACATATAACAAAAGGCAAATTGACAAGTGTATTAGTTTAAAAATTTTCAAGAGTTTTCTAGTATGGCAACTTTTGCTGTTACACCTGTTATATATTTCGGTCTAAGTATATGAGCGAGTGCATGTGAGTGTATCAACTTTTAATCTATTCTCTATCATCATCATTAGAATCATCACCAGCACGAAAGTCAACAACAAAATCAACGTCATTATCTTCATAATTATCCACATCAGAATCATTATCACAAACATCAACATCACAAACAGCAGCAGCAAAATTTTCTTCAACAACACTATCACATTCCTCTTGTCTTAAGACTCCAAACTATATACGTCGACGACGTCTAACACCTCACCCCCTCTCCCTCCCTGAGTCTTTTCTGTGACGAAAAAAGCGAAAAAGTGAAACCAAATTAGATGAAAACTTATAAACAAATAGACATTTCAAAATTATCTACCTCAGTGCGTTATAGCTTATGGCCAGAAGGATAAGCGAAATACTCAATTAACAATTCCCAAATGCTTTCAATTCTTCACTAGGAAATATACAAATAAAGCAAGCCTGATGAGTTCACATAGAGAAGAAACAAAACATGTTATTTAGACGTGAACTTAGTCACGGCTCTGGTTGTTTTCTTGTGATGCTTTTAAAGATTTTCAAGAAAGTTCTTCCAGAACTACTGCAGATACTTTTCCAGAGCTTCCTTACATATAGGAAAACATCCCAAAGAGTTAGAAGAAGGTATATTGATTAAAGAAGAGGTAGAGAAATTCCTAAATATTACAGGTATAACTCTGGTCTCACATGTTAGGAGAGACATGAGACTCGTTGTCAGAAAGTAGGTGATTACATTTCGAGAAAAAAAAAACATACAGCAAGGCTTCTGTTCACGAAAGAGATGCCTTACACAGCAACTACAGCAAAGTAACTGGTACTAAAACAACAGCGGAACTCTTCAAACATGGATGATATCTCGACTAAAACATCATCAATATTCCAGCATCAGCCATCTTTAACTAGTCTGCAAATAAAATGTTAACATTTTAAAATCCCTGTGAAGTGTTTCAATGCGCGTAAATTTGTAATATTAACAGAATGTTTTCTTGCAGTCAGAACCTTGTGCTGATGATGAAATATATATTATATCATGATTGTCAGAGTAGAAGCTTCATTATTATGTTAAGATGTTTGGAAGAACACCCTGTTAATGAAACAATGTAGACATTAGTCAGTTCTATATGATGCATACTTTTTTCATTAAGCGAATGCCACAAAGTTTTTGACCAAAAGCAGTATTGAACATTGTATAATTAGAATTTAATTTGAAAGTACTTTTTGACTACGTTGGCATCCAGAATCAGTAAATGCATCATGTATAACTAGTGTACTTTACGGTACTTCATGATACTACATAGTACTTTGCACATTTCCCAATTCTCTAGAAATTAAATAAGATTTTAAAGTAACATTTCCCGCGAAGTAGAATTCAAGTGTCTATGGACTGATACTATTAGTTCGTCAAGTATGAAATTTGTAGAAAGCTATATGGTAAAGTTTGACAGCTGCTCATTTTGCGCCATTCTTATATTTTGACAACCTCTATTCTTTGTTAGAAAGGTGACACACCTATTTCTTTATTCTTTGCCATTCATGAAGTATTTATTAATCGTTTTCTGCTATTTTTGCTTAGGGATGGATAAGTCGGAAATTTGTTCAGTTTTGAAATGAGTTCTTTCTTCGAAATACAGCATCACAGACAGCTCGGAATATTAATGGAGTATTGCATTCTAATGTTATCACACAGCAGACAGTATCAAGTTAGTTTGCAAAATTTCGTTCTGGTGAATTTGACCTCACAAACGAACCACGCGGTCGAAACAGAAGTGGATAATGACGAACTGAAAGCCACCGTCGAGGCAGATCCCTCTTAAAGTGCCTGTGAATTATCGTTGTTGTTTGGTGTTAGCAAGCAAACAGTATTGACTCACCTAGTTCAAATTGATAAAGTGAAAAATGTGGATAAGTGGGTTCCACACGAACGCAATGAAAATCAGAAACAGCAACGTTTCCTAGCCTGCAGTATGCTACTTTCTCGTCACAAAAATGGATCACTTTTAAATTCAATTTTAACATATGAAGAAGAATGAATCCAATACAACAACCGTAGGCGTTCAGCACAATGGTTGGACAAAGACGAATCACCAAAACACAGTCTGAATAGCAAAATTCATGAAACGAAAGTGAGGGTGTGTGTATGGTGGTCTGGCGCAGGTGTGATCCATAATGATTTCATTAAACCTGGCTCATCAATCATGGCTAAAATATACTGCAGCCAACTGGACCAAATGATGCCGAAACATATTAAAAAAACTACTTAGATTAGTCAACAGATCTACTATCTTATTCCAAGACAAGGCTAGATCACACATCACAAAAATGACATTGGCGAAACTACAGGAGTTGGAGTTGGAACTTCTCCATTTCCACCATACTCACCTGATCTTGCCCCCATTGACTCCCACTTCTTCTAGAATTTGTATAGCTTTTTGACTGGGAGAAATATTAAATCCGACGATGCTGTAAAACAGGCCTTCCAGGATTTTATTGCATCTAGGTTGCCAGGCTTTTACAGTTCCGGGCTGTAAATGGCAAAAGTGTATTGACAATATGGGTGCATACTTTGATGAATAAAACTATTCCTTGTATTTATAAACATTAGCAAACTTCTTTTCTTTTCTTCAAATTTCAGACGTGATGACCTAATATGAAAGATATATATTTTTTCTACAAAAGTTTAAAGTTGAACATTAATTCTTACATATATTTTGAATATGTCTCTTAAAGTTGATAATTGGTGTTAAGATAAGTGTTTTAATTATTCATGATTCATTTTTTTCAAGTTTGTCATTATATTGCCACTGGAGTTTATATGGGAAATAATATTTGTACATAATTATGTAAAACCAACATTGAGCACAAAACAAAGTCTCGGTGTTGCTTTGTTATTCTTATAACTAAACATCTTCCATTTTTGTTACTCGGTTGTCAGAGAAAACTTTCTCTTCCGTTAGGATATCGAAGTTAGATTAATGGAAACTACCCATGCCCAAACTATAGACAGAAAAATCATAGAGAAATAAACATCTGTGCAGTAAACATGAGCTTTTATTCAGTTAGTTTAGACAGTATATTAACCGGAGAAACCAGACTTATAAATTGTACCTATTTCAACTTACAGAATACTTACTTCTTTTTTCCAGAAATTTGAGAAACAACCGAATACAAAACTATGAGGATGGCGCATTCTTATACCTTCCCAGCATAACTCATATGTATGTACAACAAATTTTTCTTTATTGGAAAACCAAAGTCATTGTAAAATCATAAAATGATGTCATCAGACTAAAATTATAAAAAGATGCCATCAAACTAAAATCACAAAAAGATGTCATTAAATTCACAGTTATTTAATACAGTTGACAATGAATAGTAATATGTAGGTTTTAATTTTAGTGGGTTACCATGGATATTTCTGAGTATTGTGTTTTGTCATTGCAACGTCGGTGTTCAATTAACATGTAGGTTGGTTTGATATAATTTCATCGAGGCTCGGAAATAAGAGGTGTGTTCAAAAGGTATCCAACCTTTGTACGTTTCACAAATTCTATTTAATCTTCTACAAAATACTCCTATTGGGATTTTTCGCACTTGTCCCAGGGGTTTTGTCTCTGTTTCTATTATTTCTGGAACATTTTGAGAGTGTTAAGGAGCACTGCTGTCCCTTTTCTCATAATTTCCTCTCGCGACTCATATCGCATCCCTTTCAGCCGCATTTTTAGTTTGGGAAAGAGCCAGAGGTCACTTGGTGCTATGTGGAGAGAGTAGGGAGCCTATCGAAGAAGTGGTATATTGCTTTTGATCATGAAAGTTTGGATTAGGAAGTGCGTTCAAAATCTACCTTAATCGACTTTTTCACCGGCACTCACTGTATGCACAAATCCTCCATTAAAATGCAATGCACTGATCCTCTGCTCATTTCAACTTCGTGAGTAAATCCGCTGATTGTTACATGACGATCTTCCATGATTATTTGCCGAAAGTTTTGAAGCAGCTCCTCGTTTCGTCTTGTGTATGGCCCACCTCATAGTTCCTCGCTCACCGCTGAGGTTCGGCCATGTCTGAAGCAGTTGTACAACTTCTTGATGTACGTTTTTCTCAAAGCATCATCACTAAGAGCCTGCCGAATCTTCTGGGTGATTTCAGCTTGTGTATCACTCAGCCTTTATCAAAACCTAATGCAATATCTCGCTCGATGTGTCCGGTCATCTTGTGTAAAAGCGAAAAACGCGGTATACTGACGCGTCTTACCGGCTCGGCATACTAGCTATGAAATCGCTAGTATGAAAGTATGAAATCGCATGCGCAGGAAAGGTGGCGTTACGTCCCACTTAAAGGATTTTACCCACGCAGAATTAGTTTTGGCGAAGAAAAATAGTCTGATAGGTTTTGGACGCACCTCGAATGAAGAATAAATTGGAGTTGGATCAGAGTTCTACACACATGCACATAATAAATTTAGGAAATCTCGAACGCAAGAGAACAGCTGTAAAAAGATTACAAGGCCGAGTAAAAATACTTCTTTAAGACGAGAAAAGAGTCAGTAAGGTTCTACAGAGCCTCAAACACTTTAAAAAATCAAATTCTGCATGAGCAGTCTGTACCTCGGAGTTAAATGATCACTGCCTTTCATAAGGTTAAATTATATCTTTTGGAATGTGGAAGCATTTTTATAAACACAAATGGTAGTGTTGAGTGTGTTCAATCATTTGTAGCGGGTTGCTAGCGAAATTATTCCGTCTTATAATGAGAGTATGTGTAATCGATCTTCTTTTCACAGCTATTCTCCTGCATTTGAGATTTCATTAAGTTCCAAAATATTAGGTTGGCAACTAAATTACCGCCGTTTTTTTAAATTTAAATTTTTCAAAAGGTTTAATAAAAAAATAACAACTAATTAATCAATAATGTATTCCCCCTTGTTTGTTTACAACTTCTTCCCAACGTTCAACAAGATTTTCAATACCTCGTGGGTAGAAATCACCCGATTTCAACTCGAAAAATTGATCCAACAAAGCTCTCAATTCTGCATCAGTATTGAACGAAATTCGGCGCATAGCATTTGAAAGAGATAGAAAGACGTGGAAATCCGTTGGTGCCAAATCAGGAGAGGACGGTGGGTGTGGCAGCACTTCCCAACCATGCGTTTGAATGGCTTCCTTGGTCATCTTGGCGATACGAGGACGGACGTTGTCGTGCAGCGGAAGAACTCCATGCTGACGATTAGGTCTTTTCTCTTAATAGCCGTGTTGATTCGTTGCATATGTTGAACATAGAGTTCCGCGTTGAGCGTTTAGTTCCGTTCAAGCAATTCGTAATGGATAATCCCCTCCCAGTCACACCATATGCACAACATCGTTTTACGCAGAAGATCTTCTTTCACGCGCGGTGTCGCTTGTGTACCGGGGCTAAGCCATTCTTTACGCTGCTTCATATTGATGTACAGGCACCATTTTTTATCGTCAGTAACGATTCGGTAAAGAAATCGTTGCTTGTATACATGAGTTGAGCGGTGACGTGCAAGCAAACCAGCGGAGATTGTGGCTTATTGATTTTTGTTGTTGTCACTTAAATCATGCGGAACCCATGTTCCATACTTCTGAACCTTTCCAATCGAGTGAAGATGCTTCTCTATAGCAGTGTGGAAGCATTCCATTTTCTCTGCCAGTTCCCTTGTCGTTTGACGAAAATTGTCGTGCAAATGTTGGTTTAATGGCTCTTCATCGATCTCAACTGGACGGCCAAAACGAGGTGCTTCTTTGAGGTCAAAATTTCCATTTTGAACTCGGTATACCAATCACGAGCGGTTCTTTCAGCTATGGCACCCTCTCCATACACAGCACAAATGTTGCGAGCAGTGTTTGCGGTCTTAGAACTTTGATTAAGATTTCTAAGAAGGAGGTGTCGAAAATGTTCGTTTTCTTAACTTGACATTCCATTTTAATGATCTGAAAATGAATAAAAAATAACTAAAATCAACTAGAAAAGAAAAAAAAATAGATTACAAAATTTAAAGACGCGATAAATTCCAGAATTAAAAAAACGGCGAGAACTTAGTTGCCAACTTAATACAAATACCACCCTAATGCCTCCATGCTTATATATATATATATAGGAAAATGAAAAATAATAATAAGACAGAATGCTAAACTGACAGCATATTTTAATATAGATTTCTAACCGTCTTTCATTGCATGGCAAATTTTCAAGAAGAGTGAGAATGAAAATGTTTTTTACAAAAGAGTAAAAAATATCTAAAAAAAATAATATATAAAAAATAAATATACCAATACATTATCTTGTCTTTGAGGTTTTAAAGTTCAACGGTAATCCATGTAGATAATAGTTGGAAAAATAAGGATGCTTGAAATTGAGAGTTGTGTTAGGTTTAAGAAAAGAAAAGGGCCCTTTTCTTTTTTTTCAATTATACATTTACAAGGGAAAATTGCTGTACGGCCGCAAGATGGTCTAGATTGAGGTAACACAAAGGAAAATGAAAATGTACCGTAGGACTGGAAACAAAGAATGGACAGACAGAAAGCCCGAAAGAAAGGGAAAGAAAATAAACCGTATCGAAAAAGGGTTGGATCAGAGAGAGACGTGACTGACCGAGTTAATGGTTTGGCGAAAAAGGAAATGGATGAGAGATACGAATGGTCATGGGTTATGTGGTAGTGGGAGGAGAGAGAATGAGTGGTGGCAGGTAGAGAGACAAGAAGCAAACAGAGTAATGTGCTAGAAGTGTAAAGAGAGAAAGAAAGAGGGAAGGCTGGAAACAGAGAGACAAAGAAAAAGAGAAGAGACAGAAATTGACACAAGAAATAAAACGTTATGTAAAACGTTAGAGCGTTCAACTTGTACGTCACAAATGTAATTTCACTTACGTAGAACCAACGCCTTCACAGTCGTATTCTCATATGAAGTTTTATATGTATATACATTTCGATATATATCGATTTATAAGTATATACATTTGTTGATTTTCAAAAGAGTACCTTATGAAAAACGTGGAGTTGTGTCGCAAAATGTACCTAAACATCGTTTGTTTTTATAGAAAGAATGTTCTCAGATCGCTATCAATAAAAATATAGTTTGATTGGTTGAGGATGGTCACGTTGTGTAATAAAAGTACCTTTGATCTGATATCTGTTACGGCCACGTATTAAAATCTTGTGATATTCATGCGCAAAGTCACGTCAAAGGTTTAGTCCTGTAGATTTGTCATGTGACAGAACAATAAGTGAATGGGCTGTTTTGTTAGTCTGTTGTTTGTGTCAAGCAGCTGTGAGAGAATGCAGCTATTATCAAATTAATCTAAGTCGTGGTGACAGCTTGGTGTAGCTTTAGGGAATGATTCATTCCTTCGTACCATCTTCCAAGTGTGATCAAAAGTGTCGAAAAATATACGTTACTCTGAAACTGTTTGGAGTTTATAACAAATTTGAATCGTTTGTGAAACGATTCACTGTAAAACATGAATTATTTACGCTCGCGAAAGTCATGTCAAATGTTTAATGCAGTAGATGTGTCATTTGACAGTCAATAGCTATGAAAGATGAAAGCCACTTCTGAATCTAGGTTTGTTTATCCTTTTGGTTGTCTCTAGTAGCAGTATGAGCAGCTATTAGTGAATGATTTAGTTTTTCTCAGCAAATGCAATGAAACGAGTGAAAAAATAATGTTACTTTTAACCTAAGTTAAGAATCGCTGAAAAATATCAGGTGAATAACATATAATTACATCTTCTCCTCGACCTACGACCGAGTTCCGTTCCAACTGACAGGTGGTAAGTCGATTTGGTCGTATGTCGGATTTATATTTATAAACGCCATTTTTATTCGAACGAGCTATAAGAATATAAAACACAAAAAGTTAATACATAATTATTGTGCATAAAGTTAAAAATACATATGTACTCATTTGTGTGGTAAACAAAATTACAATGTAAAGTAAATGTAAAAATAATACAAAAGAAATTCTGCACACATACAATAAAAATTGTTCTTGTGAAAAAAGTGCAATTGAAAATAAATTTTTATTCTTCGCAGTCTTGTTTTTGGGTTGAAGTAGATAGCTTTTCGAGGAACGTAGTGAGATTTAAATAATTTTTTTTTTCTCATATATCTTACGATAACAACGGACAGCAACTTGAATGATACGCTTATTTTGTCCGTGGTCGTAAGTGCGGATGGTCGTAAGTTGAGGATAAGGTATAGTTCTTAACGTTTTACAATAGCCATTTAAACATCTAGAATTTATTTATTAAGTATAAATATAGTATATCATCAACATTGATATTAATTGATTAATATTAATATATACCCTCATTATTTAACACACACACACACACACACACACACACACACACACACACACATATATATATATATATATATATATATATATACCTTATGTCATCTATATTTCATATGTCCTCTATATCCTCTATATGTCAACTCTTTTAAATTTTCGAATTTCCAAGCTATATCATCTAAAGTAGATACTCTATCTGCATTCTACGTTGATTTAATTAATTCCCTGATATTTGAGAAATTGATATTCCTTCATAATAATAACCCAGTACCCCATCATGTTCTGCGCTAGATGAAGTGCTAGGCTCCCTGTTCGAAAATATAAGGACACAGATAGTGTGTCGTATAGCCTGCTAGAAACAATGTTTCTTGTGGCTAAACCAACAGTAACATTGTCCCCTTCGGGAGAGCCACATTGTTGTCAAATAGGTGTTATTATCATTATTAGTACTAAAAGAATGAAAATATTACTTAATATTTCGAATTATATATCTTAATTCATTTCCCCAATCAATAACTATGATGATTTGTATAACGAATAAACTCTGTACTTTTCAGCTTCTGCATTGATTTGTATCTAACTTTAAGACCCGATGTTATGTTGGCTGAAAAATAAAAATCCTTAGCGACAAAATATCCCGTCTACAACAGTTTTGCTCAACAACAGTGGCAGCAAATCGCCACCACCTTATTCTTGGCACTAAAGCGTCCCTAATGCATGCTATAAAAGAATCGGCTTACGTGGCTTATTTAAAGTAACTTTATTATTCAATACATAAGTTACAAGAGAGGAGGAACTTAACATATTTTCGGTTTTAACTAGAAATCATTTCCCTTTGTTGTTGTCATTAACAACTCTGGGAAGAAAACATGAATGTCATTGTTTCTATAATCTTGAGAGAATTATATTATCCTTGTTTCTTGTCAAATACAGCAGGGGTTTCTCTACACCTCTAAAGTACATACACTGTTCTGTTTATAATTTCAGTGACCTCAGAAACAATAACGGTATGAATTGTGGATGTCACTTGCCAGCCTTTATAAATTATACGAACACAATGTTCAACAGAAAAGTAAGTGTCGAGGGCGGGTGTCAGACAGATTCAAGCAATAACCAAAGCAAAGTAATACCTATAATGGAATACTCGGAATGTCAAAGTTAGTAAAATCTTCCTTGTTTTTGTTATTTTATTATTACCACTAACAACGTTGGCGAGTTAGTACAATTGTTGGCACGCCAGACAAAAGACTTAGTGACATTTTATCCATTACGGTCTGAGTTTAAACTTTGTCCAGGTCGGCTTTGCTTTTCTTCCGCTTGGGGTGGATAGAATAAGTATCAGTTGAACACTGCAGTCGATGTAATCGACTATCATCCTCTCCTCAAATTTCAGGACTTGTGGCTTATTACCACAATGAAAACACCGATATATTCTCTCCGGCTCTATTCTATAACTGATGGTATATAGAATAGAGATGTGTGTGTTTTTACTTTTCACGCGAAAACGGCTTCACCAATTGCATTCATTCTTGTGATACATGAATAATTTAGCCTCGGACAAATAATAGGCTGTTCATTTTATTTGTTTTTTAATTAAAGAATATTAAAAATAAAAATAATATTGCTTTTTATATTACATTCACGTCTCTGAATGTTTTTAAAATATTTACTTCTGGTTTTCTAGCGTCAGTGACATGAACATATCTCTTTATGTATATCTATCTATACCTCTCTCTATCTATTTCTCTCTCTCTCTCTAACATATCTCTCTATCTATACCTCTTGTCTTCACTTTCATTCAGACGATATTCTTTTCACTTTCAATTTCTATATGCCACTGTTTAACTTCAAAGTTCTTGTTTTCACTGTAAATTAAGTTTTCAATTGCTATTTACAAACAACTATAAATTACTGACAGAAAGAAGTTCACAATTACTGATGTAAGTAATTTCATAATTTATTGACAGAAGTATCTTCCCAAATTTCACTTTAAAACGTACGGGTTTGTGTTTTTCTGCTGTTGACGGTTTATTTCTTGTTCCTTCCATTCTGGCTCTTTGATTCACTGAGTGATAAATTTCGCTTCAACCCGTACAATACTTGATTTTCCTTTAAAATTTCTTATGTACTTTCTGCCCATCGTATTATGAAACATAATTTCCGTTAACAAGTTTTTTGTATTGTTTACTATCCTTTGCACTTGTGTATTTCTGTATACATATATAACCATGCCTAGAAGGAAAATGTCAACTTTGTCGACATTACCACAGACTTTGCCGCACCACCACCACCATCTGGAAGATCTTATCGTTCAGAAATATGGATATGTTTTTAATAAAACTTTCTACGAATACGTGTTATATCATGTAGATTCTGAATATACAAGAATTTGGGGGGGAGGGGTTAGGTGTTTTAGGTGGGAGTGAGGAATTTCTGAATATTCACCAGAATCCACTTCAATTCGTCTTAACTTTCAAGAAAAAGGATATTTTTTAATGAAATTCTCTATAAATATACATACGTTGGACTACGTAGATTCCGGGGACACAGGAATTTGAGAGGTGGTAGGAACAATTGGGGGTTATTTTGAGAAATGTTTCGCACTCGGGGGTGTTTCGGAACAAGTCGTCCATATTTATTTCAATGTCTCCGTTTTCAGCGTTTGTGCATTTGTAGACTTCCACTGAAGCAACAAACAGGCAATGAGGGTAAATGGAACCCTCACCAGAAAACTCGTTATGCTAAGAATAACAGCTAAATGTCTAGTACACAGAAATATGTTATCAAGGCAACTTATCTGTTGCATACCATTTTTTTCACTTAAAGTAATTTCCCAGGTGAAAGTTTCTAATGCAGAAGACACCAGAAGCAAACATAAGGAATATACACTAACAGCTAAATATAGAAGTGTAACGTATAATTTGCAACATAATCTCTACAATAAACTTAATGTTCAATGGAATAAGTTCCCGCTTGAACTTTTTAAATTACATATATAGTCCGAGGTATGAATATTTATAGAGAATTTCATTAAAAAATATCCTTTTTCTTGAAAGATAAGACGAATTGAAGTGGATTCTGGTGAATATTCAGAAATTCCTCACTCCCACCTAAAACACTTAACCCCTCCCCCCCCCCCCCAAAAAAAAATTCTTGTATATTCAGAATCTACATGATATAACACATATTCGTAGAAAGTTTTATTAAAAACATACCCATATTTCTGAAAGATAAGATCTTCCAGATGGTGGTGGTGGTGCGGCAAAGTCTGTGGTAATGTCGACAAAGTTGACATTTTCCTTCTAGGCATGGTTATATATGTATACAGAAATACACAAGTGCAAAGGATAGCAAACAATACAAAAAACTTGTTAACGGAAATTATGTTTCATAATACGATGGGCAGAAAGTACATAAGAAATTTTAAAGGAAAATCAAGTATTGTACGGGTTGAAGCGAAATTTATCATTCAGTGAATCAAAGAGCCTGCACACATATATATATATATATATATATATATATATATATATATATATATATAAGTGTGTGTGTGTGTGTGTGTGTGTGTGTGTGTGTGTGTGTGTGTGTGTGTGCGTGTGTGTGTGTGTGTGAGTGTGTGTGTATGTGCGTGCGTGTGTATGTGTGTGGTAGAAATCTACGGATGCACAAACGCACAAAATAGAGAAAATAAAACAAATGTGTACGATTTGTTCCAAAATACCCGCGAGTGGAGAACAGTTCTCAAAAATAACCCCCAATTGTTTTTTTCCCCCAAAAGTTCCTTTGACCTCTGAATTTACATAGTCCCAGGTATATTTGTAGAAAATTTCATTAAAAATATCTATTTTCTTAAAAATATCCATTTTTTTTAATTCTCAGAAATTCTCCCACTCACCCACCCCTCCTAGAACACTTGCGACCCGAATTTTTGAGTATTCGGATTCTACATGATAGAACACATATTCGTTGAAAATTTAATTTAAAAGTATCCATTTTGCTTTAAGCTATGATCATCCAAATTCGGGGCTGGTTAGAAATCTGTAGTTATGGACAATTTGTTTACAATATGAAGGTCATCCAAAAAGAATGTCTCTGTCCAGGAAAAGAAAGATAGCTGCAGAAAAGGAAGCATATCAAGAAACGAACAGACTGTGCGCTACAAAAGTCAGAGTATCTCAATATGATGAACAGAGTTATGCACGACTGCCAAGCAATAGGATCTCCACTGCAGAACGAAGTGCAGCTGCAACATCTCAGAGAAGCAACTTCTATGAAGCAGCTTTCAATTATGATCCAACAGTTCGTTATGCAGATGGCACTAGAATTCCCATTGATTCAATGACAACTGAGTGCATACATTGTAAGTCAAAGAAATCATCTGGAGAGACACGTGTACTGTGCTCCTGTGGTGGAAAGGTTAACCTTACTGCAATCACACAACCTCCAGAGACTTTAAAGGAACTTGTCATCAACTGACCAATTTTCCAAGGACTTCCAAACCAAAATTAAACATGCTGCACTGCAGATGTCATCATTTCGAGCCACAAGAGATATAACTGGGTCAGGATTCATGCAAAATTTCAAGGGACCAAGGTCAGATATAACATTGGATTGGCTTTCTGCTACCTCTGTCAAATGAGTCACTAAATTCCTTCAAATATAGTTTATTGGTGATTATCAACAAGAAGGTGAAGAGAAGCGCAAGAACATTTCCGGCATCGGTATTGGTGATTATCAACAAGAAGGTGAAGAGAAGCGCAAGAACATTTCCGGCATCGGTATTGGTGATTATCAACAAGAAGGTGAAGAGAAGCGCAAGAACATTTCCGGCATCGGTATTGGTGATTATCAACAAGAAGGTGAAGAGAAGCGCAAGAACATTTCCGGCATCGGTATTGGTGATTATCAACAAGAAGGTGAAGAGAAGCGCAAGAACATTTCCGGCATCGGTATTGGTGATTATCAACAAGAAGGTGAAGAGAAGCGCAAGAACATTTCCGGCATCGGTATTGGTGATTATCAACAAGAAGGTGAAGAGAAGCGCAAGAACATTTCCGGCATCGGTATTGGTGATTATCAACAAGAAGGTGAAGAGAAGCGCAAGAACATTTCCGGCATCGGTATTGGTGATTATCAACAAGAAGGTGAAGAGAAGCGCAAGAACATTTCCGGCATCGGTATTGGTGATTATCAACGAGAAGGTGAAGAGAAGCGCAAGAACATTTCCGGCATCGGTATTGGTGATTATCAACAAGAAGGTGAAGAGAAGCGCAAGAACATTTCCGGCATCGGTATTGGTGATTATCAACAAGAAGGTGAAGAGAAGCGCAAGAACATTTCCGGCATCGGTATTGGTGATTATCAACAAGAAGGTGAAGAGAAGCGCAAGAACATTTCCGGCATCGGTATTGGTGATTATCAACAAGAAGGTGAAGAGAAGCGCAAGAACATTTCCGGCATCGGTATTGGTGATTATCAACAAGAAGGTGAAGAGAAGCGCAAGAACATTTCCGGCATCGGTATTGGTGATTATCAACAAGAAGGTGAAGAGAAGCGCAAGAACATTTCCGGCATCGGTATTGGTGATTATCAACAAGAAGGTGAAGAGAAGCGCAAGAACATTTCCGGCATCGGTATTGGTGATTATCAACAAGAAGGTGAAGAGAAGCGCAAGAACATTTCCGGCATCGGTATTGGTGATTATCAACAAGAAGGTGAAGAGAAGCGCAAGAACATTTCCGGCATCGGTATTGGTGATTATCAACAAGAAGGTGAAGAGAAGCGCAAGAACATTTCCGGCATCGGTATTGGTGATTATCAACAAGAAGGTGAAGAGAAGCGCAAGAACATTTCCGGCATCGGTATTGGTGATTATCAACAAGAAGGTGAAGAGAAGCGCAAGAACATTTCCGGCATCGGTATTGGTGATTATCAACAAGAAGGTGAAGAGAAGCGCAAGAACATTTCCGGCATCGGTATTGGTGATTATCAACAAGAAGGTGAAGAGAAGCGCAAGAACATTTCCGACATCGGTATTGGTGATTATCAACAAGAAGGTGAAGAGAAGCGCAAGAGCATTTCCGACATCGGTATTGGTGATTATCAACAAGAAGGTGAAGAGAAGCGCAAGAACATTTCCGGCATCGGTATTGGTGATTATCAACAAGAAGGTGAAGAGAAGCGCAAGAACATTTCCGGCATCGGTATTGGTGATTATCAACAAGAAGGTGAAGAGAAGCGCAAGAACATTTCCGGCATCGGTATTGGTGATTATCAACAAGAAGGTGAAGAGAAGCGCAAGAACATTTCCGGCATCGGTATTGGTGATTATCAACAAGAAGGTGAAGAGAAGCGCAAGAACATTTCCGGCATCGGTATTGGTGATTATCAACAAGAAGGTGAAGAGAAGCGCAAGAACATTTCCGGCATCGGTATTGGTGATTATCAACAAGAAGGTGAAGAGAAGCGCAAGAACATTTCCGGCATCGGTATTGGTGATTATCAACGAGAAGGTGAAGAGAAGCGCAAGAACATTTCCGGCATCGGTATTGGTGATTATCAACAAGAAGGTGAAGAGAAGCGCAAGAACATTTCCGGCATCGGTATTGGTGATTATCAACAAGAAGGTGAAGAGAAGCGCAAGAACATTTCCGGCATCGGTATTGGTGATTATCAACAAGAAGGTGAAGAGAAGCGCAAGAACATTTCCGGCATCGGTATTGGTGATTATCAACAAGAAGGTGAAGAGAAGCGCAAGAACATTTCCGGCATCGGTATTGGTGATTATCAACAAGAAGGTGAAGAGAAGCGCAAGAACATTTCCGGCATCGGTATTGGTGATTATCAACAAGAAGGTGAAGAGAAGCGCAAGAACATTTCCGGCATCGGTATTGGTGATTATCAACAAGAAGGTGAAGAGAAGCGCAAGAACATTTCCGGCATCGGTATTGGTGATTATCAACAAGAAGGTGAAGAGAAGCGCAAGAACATTTCCGGCATCGGTATTGGTGATTATCAACAAGAAGGTGAAGAGAAGCGCAAGAACATTTCCGGCATCGGTATTGGTGATTATCAACAAGAAGGTGAAGAGAAGCGCAAGAACATTTCCGGCATCGGTATTGGTGATTATCAACAAGAAGGTGAAGAGAAGCGCAAGAACATTTCCGGCATCGGTATTGGTGATTATCAACAAGAAGGTGAAGAGAAGCGCAAGAACATTTCCGGCATCGGTATTGGTGATTATCAACAAGAAGGTGAAGAGAAGCGCAAGAACATTTCCGGCATCGGTATTGGTGATTATCAACAAGAAGGTGAAGAGAAGCGCAAGAACATTTCCGGCATCGGTATTGGTGATTATCAACAAGAAGGTGAAGAGAAGCGCAAGAACATTTCCGACATCGGTATTGGTGATTATCAACAAGAAGGTGAAGAGAAGCGCAAGAGCATTTCCGACATCGGTATTGGTGATTATCAACAAGAAGGTGAAGAGAAGCGCAAGAACATTTCCGGCATCGGTATTGGTGATTATCAACAAGAAGGTGAAGAGAAGCGCAAGAACATTTCCGGCATCGGTATTGGTGATTATCAACAAGAAGGTGAAGAGAAGCGCAAGAACATTTCCGGCATCGGTATTGGTGATTATCAACAAGAAGGTGAAGAGAAGCGCAAGAACATTTCCGGCATCGGTATTGGTGATTATCAACAAGAAGGTGAAGAGAAGCGCAAGAACATTTCCGGCATCGGTATTGGTGATTATCAACAAGAAGGTGAAGAGAAGCGCAAGAACATTTCCGGCATCGGGATAAGCATTGTAGTGTCTCTGGAACTGATGCTGCATAACAACAATCACCTGATCAGAAACTTCAAGACTGCACTTGAAACAAATCCACCTGACTCCATGGATTACAAGATAGTTATCAGATCAGACGTGAAACCATCTGGTCAGCATGGAGGGAGGTTTAATCCGTCAACAGCAAATGAAAGAGCTGTGCTTCCGGTTGGGTATGCGTGACATTGTCTTCCATCTCAGCCAGCACAGTGAGAGATACAGTCCAACCACAAATAGCAGTTCCCAAAAATACCACACTCACAGCATTCTTACGCGCTGTCAATATGCTATACAATGCAGTTCCACAATTCTATATCTGGTACCAAAACATGCACTTGGACTACCCACACATCAACCGGGAATCAAGAAATGAGACATACTTAGCAGAGTCTATGTTGTCCATCCCAAATACTCAGAGAGCGACTATCTAAGGCTTTTGTCACACTATGTCAAGAGACCCACATAAATTTACAGCTCTTCGTATGGTTGATAATACAGTATGTCAAACATAAGGCCAGGTTTGCTATCGCAGTGGTCTTCTGGGATGCCACTCTGACAGAGATACACATGTGCACTGTGACAGAAGTACACATGTGCACTCTGACAGAGGTACACATGTGCAAGTCTCTTGTGCAGCTGAGAAACCTCTTCTCCATGATGGTAACATAATGGCTGAGAATATCCTCATTTCAAGGATACCTCTCATCTTAAATGACCTCCCCTTTCAATTCAAGAGACGGCAGTTTCCTGTCAAACATAGATTTGCAATGTCTATCAACAAAGCACCAGGTCAATCTCTAAAGGTGGTGGGACATAACCTCCTTCAACCTTCCTTCTCATATGGTCAGCTGTAGGATGTTATAGAGTTGGAGATGAAAAGAACCTCTACATTCTCTGTGATGAACATGACAAGAGAGAAAAGGAAATATGAAGAAGCAATTGGTGATTAGTAGGTCCATGCCATATAAAAAAGTGTAAAACTATTACTTATTACAATTTCTCTTTTCGACTGAAATGCGTGAATGTAAATCTGTGAGCGTAAAAGTGAAAAAACAACATGATATATTCGCTGTCTGCTTGTGTGTGTGTGTGTGTGTGTGTGTGTGTGTGTGTGTGTGTGTGTGTGTGTGTGTGTGTGTGTGTGTGTGTGTGTGCTTGTGTGTGTGTGCACTCTACGCACGGCTTTTTGCTATTTATAATCTGTACCTATTTTATGGTTACGAAATAAGTTAGACAAACATCTATCTAATTTATCAAATGCGTGTATGTTTTGAGAAAGAAAACAAATTCCTCTTTGCTCAAGTAATAATAAATGGGAAATTGGGTGCTGAAGTACAATTCGAGGACTGAGTGGTGTCCCTTTGCCAAGTCAGTTATCTCGGATGTGATCCCCGAAGCTATTGGCCACTCGACAGTGTGTTCAACCGATGAAGATGGAATTGCAAAGGAGACTTGACTGTTTTCATATGAAGTTGGTAATGTAGAAGGTGCGGTGAAGTTGGTCGCGGTGGGAACGAAAAGGCAAACGAGTCAGTGAAACATGGAACATGGAGGAAAATATGGATCTAAATTCGAGGAGAGGTACTGCAGATATATATGTGTACAAGTGTACGAGTTTTTGTTTTTTTTGTACGTGCGTGCGTGTGTTAGTGTATGTATATATATACATGTATGTATGTATATATGCATATATAAATATATATATACATATGTATGTATATATATACATTATATATATTTATATATATATATGGTGGTTGTCTACTCCTTAAACAGAGTTTGACCACCTCCTGCACCTACACCTTAGCCCTTTCATGGCGTCTGATGTGGCTTTTTAAACCAGACAGTGTTTTGAAAAAACACCCACACAGATTGCACCTCTGATTTGCACTACCAATACCTGCAAGTAAGTTCTGCTCATTGTGGATCCTAACATGTCTTTTAAGACCCCCATTGGATTTGCAAACCCTCTGGCACACACCACATTCAAATGTGTGCACAGACATATAATCAGAATAGCTGGGTGAGGTTTGTTTTCCATGGGTTCGCAGGTGAGATTTGAGGCCAGCCAAGGACAGACATGGTCTGTCACAGACTGTGCACACAAAAAGGTCCTTGTCATTCACCTTCTCAGTCTTCACCTTTTTCCTTAAATGTCTCTTGA
>NW_028315339.1:75000-95000 GCF_046866305.1 Octopus bimaculoides | reverse complement strand
CCGTAATGAATTTTCAAAATTTATTGCGTTGCTATCAGAGGTGCGTACATCATTTGGCCAATCCCAGGGAAACAGATAATGCAGCTGTTTATATAAGCAACAATTCTTTTAACTTCAAACACTTGGAGCCACTAATTTGTATACATATTACTATATAACACTATATTTAAAATCAGCGGCCTGTCAACAGTTATGTCAGTCGACAATGTACACACACACACACAAAAAAAAAACACACACGCACGCACACACACGCACGCATATACACACGCACACACACACACACACACACACACACACACACACACACACACACACACACACACACACACACACACACACACACACACACACACACACACACACACACACACACATATATATATATATATATATATATATATATATATATATATATATATAGGTGAGAAAGTTGGTATGTGAAAGAACGTGGTTGGACGTATAAAAGATAATAAGAGTGAAAAAACTACAGAAGGCTTGTGTTACATGGTTCAAGTATATATTTAAATTATGTCAGAAAAATGCTATAATTTTTTTGGGGGTGTATATAAACATTGTATTTGGAGAAATAACCGGTTTCGTGTTGTCTTTTCAAATTTCTCTACTTCATCGTAACATTTGTTCGCTCCCGTGTGAAAAGAAGAGTTCTAGATAGGGGGAGGTAATTAGGGATTTCTTCCGGTATAAGGGAGATAATCGAAATGTAGGAGGTGGTAGATTTTGATTAATTTACCATGGTTTTGTTCTATATTTTTTCCCTCTCAGTGGGGTGATGAATTTCCTTATTTAAATGTGCTAGCAATGGTTAAATTTGGGTTTGTATTTTTGAATGAAGAAGGTTTCCTTATTTAATTTAATTTGTGTTGGTGTTCTAATGGCACATTGATAGAATGGAAAGATCATAAATTGTGGTAGCATTTGTTTTGCGCATTTCTCAATATGCTCACTAAAAGGTATCAATCGGTATTCTGGGTATGCAATCTGCTGTTGATGCAGAGTGCATCTGCGTCTGAGCGATAATCCTGTGGACCCTATGTAGTTTTCGTGGCAGCCCGAGCATCTTATTACATAAATAAGCTTTTCTGAGGCACAAGTAAAGTCAGATTTAACTTAGAATTTTTGTCCCTCTTTGAAGAGGAATTCTGAACCTTCTAGAATGTTTGGGCATGTTGTGCAATTTGGTCGACCACATTTTTTTACTTTTGCATCTGTTATTTTGGAAAATAATTTTGCCTTTGTGAGGATGTTTTTCAGTGATTTTGGTTGTTTGTAGCTTTTAATGATTTTGTGTGTGTGTAAAATTTCCTTTAATTTGGGGTCCTTATGTAGCATTGGTATGTTTTGGGTGATGATGGTGAAGGCATCGTTGTTTCTGGGGTTGTATGTGGATATGTACGGCAGTATTTTCGGGGAAGGTGTGTTGTTGTGTTTTACTTTTCTATCAATGTGCCATTAGAACACCAACACAAATTAGATTAAATAAGGAAACCTTCTTCATTCAAAAATACAAACCCAAACTTAACCATTGTTAGCACATTAAAATAAGGAAATTCATCACCCCACTGAGAGGGAAAAAATATAGAACAAAACCATGGTAAATTAATCAAAATCTACCACCTCCTACATTTCGATTATCTCCCTTATACCGGAAGAAATCCCTAATTACCCCCCCCCCCCCCCTATCTAGAACTCTTCTTTTCACACGGGAGCGAACACATGTTACGAGGAAGTAGAGAAATTTGAAAAGACAACACGAAACCGGTTATTTCTCCAAATACAATGTTTATATACCCCCCCAAAAAAAATTTATAACACTTTTCTGACATAATTCAAATATATACTTTAACCATGTAACACAAGCCTTCTGTAGTTTTTTCACTCTTATTATCTGTTATATATATATTGGGTTGGCAACTATGTTCCCACGGTTTTTTTAAATCGAAATTTTTGAAAAGGTTTAATAAAAAATCAACAACTAATTAATCAATAATGTATTCACCCTTGTT
This sequence comes from Octopus bimaculoides, assembly GCF_046866305.1. Lineage (NCBI taxonomy): Eukaryota > Metazoa > Mollusca > Cephalopoda > Octopoda > Octopodidae > Octopus > Octopus bimaculoides. The sequence continues at coordinate 92,973 of NW_028315339.1, read as the reverse complement.
GTTTACAAGTTCTTCCCAACGTTCAACAAATTTTCAATACGTCGTTGGTAGAAATAACCCAATTTCGACTCGAAAAATTGATCCAACCAAGCTCTCAATGCTGCATCACTACTGAACGAAACTCCGAGCATCGCATTTCAAAGAGATCGACAGAGGTGGAAATCCGTTGGCGCCAAATCAGAAGAGTGCGGCTAGTGTGGCAGCACTTCCCAACCATGCGTTTGAATGCCTTACTTGGTCATAGTGGCGATATGAGATCAGACGTTGTCGTGCAGCAGAAGACGATTAGGTTTTTTTCTCTTGAATAGACATGTTGAGTCGTTCCAGCTGCCGAAGATAGACTTCCGCGTTGAGCGTTTGGTTCCGTTCAAGCAATTCGTAATCGATAATCCCTTTCCACCATATGCACAACAATCGTTTTACGCGGATGAAGATCTTGTTTCACGCGCAGTGTCCCTTGTGTACCGGGGCTAAGCCATTCCTTACGCTTCTTCATATTGATGTACGCGCACCAACTTTCGTCACCAGTAACGATTCGGTAAAGAAATCGTTGCTTGTATCCATGAGTTGAGCGGTGACGATTTGTGGCTGGTTGATTTTTGTTGTTGTCACTTAAAGCATGCGGAACCCATGCTCCATACTTCTGAACTTTTCCCATCGAGTGAAGATGCTTCTCTATAGCAGTGTGGGAGCATTCCATTTTCTTTGCCAGTTCCCTTGTCGTTTGACGAAAATTGTCGTGCAAAAGTTGGTTTAATCGTTCTTCATCGAACTCAACTGGACGGCCAGAACGCGGTGCTTCTTTGAGGTCTAAGTTTCCATTTTTGAACTCGGTATACCAATCATGAGCGGTTCTTTCAGCTATGGCACCCTCTCCATACACAGCACAAATGTCACGAGCAGCATTTGCGGCCTTAGAACTTTGATTAAATGTAAAGAGAAAGATGTGTCGAAAATGTACGTTTTTCTTAACTTGACATTCCATTTTAATGAACTGAAAATAAACAAAAATTAACTAAAATTAAGTAGAAAAAAAAAAAAAAAAAAAAGAAGATTCCAAAATGATTCAAAGCAGAATTCTCGAAAAAAATAGATTCCGAAATTTAAAGACGTAATGAATTCTAAAATTACAAGAAATGGCGGGAACTTAGTTGCCAACCCAATATGTATATGTATATGTGAGTTTTTAGTTCATGAGTCGGCTTCGTTTTAGTTTAAAGAGAATATATTCTTAATGCGCCTGTTATTAAAAACACCTGAAAGTAATTTAAAGTGAAACACCTCACACCAGGTCTCTTTTGTGAGCGACAGACATCGATGTATGGTCATTGTTGTGACTTTTCAATGTCACGTACCGAACAATATCAGCTGGAAGCTACCTCAACGACTATCACTATATGTTAAACGGCTTAAACTCTAATCTATAATTGATTTATTTTTCCGTGGTATAAAATGCTGAGACATGACAATAGAGGATTTTAAATTTTGTAAACCATTTAAGATTTTGTAATAGTCGTCGATATAGTTTGCAGCAAGCCTTGTTTGGTATGCAGCATTGAAAAGTCACAACAAAGATGAAATATCTAAGTGTGCCACTTTGGAAAGGGTCCTGATATGAGTTACTGCGCTTACGCACCATTTACTATCAGATGTTTTTAACACCAGGCCGAATGAGGAAATATTCACTTACGCCTAAAACACAACCGACACACGAACTAAAACTACACATCCTTGCATATGTGGGTTCAATTTATAACACCCCTCGTGTTATAAAACATCATCGATCCCATATTTAATGTGTTATTTGCTTGAGGGTAGGCTGCGATTTAGCGAGGTGGGAATCATCCCGTCAAAGTACAAGTTGTTAAGCATGGACGTCCACCCTTGCTGAATGGAATTTGGGGTGAGTTGTCTCGCCTGTGCATGATTGTCAGGTGCTTAAAAAGCCCGGCGGTTTGTGGCAGTAAGACGCATCGCACTATTTCGGAGCCTACTATCCAACAAATCGTCTTCCGTAAGTATAGTCGAAGATATATATTTATATAATTTAGAGATGTTTCAACCAAAGATGGGTCCAGGCCACGTCTAACTCTGCAGTAGCACCTAAAAGAGTTCGATAAATCCTTCTTATATCATATTTTGTGGTATCATGGCTCATTCGAGTAACGAGTTCTTGTGGATTCAGTTCTATCCATGAATAGGTTATTTACTGATATCCCTTGAAGAAATTTGTCCAGATTCGCTTCAAATGTGATGGGGTCCTTTTCCTTACTGACCTGTTTTGAATGAATGTTAAATAAAGCAGGGCCTGTTGAGGGAAAAAAATTGTGTTGCAGTGTGTTTATGTTTTGTGATTCTGAATTGAGGAGAGGACGTACGACCCACGCTCCTACCTGGAATGAATTCTGAAACTGAAGTTGAGGTCCTTGGGGCAATGCTGATGGAATATTGTCTATATTGTTCAAACGATGTATTGCTTACGGAGGCGGTGGAGAGAATAAGGTTTATATATATATATATATATATATATATATATATATATATATATATATATATATATATATGTATATATATATATATGGGTATATTAAAATATAGCATATGATACACAAGACGAAAATCGAGACTATATAGATATAATTTCATTTATTAACTTATAGTTAATTAGAATACCTACAATTGTTTCAGTTGTACTCAATACCGATTACAAATTTATGAAAAAATAAATGAAATTTGTAGTTAGAATATTATATTAGTAAAATCTGAACAGGACTAATTGATATAAAAAGATTACATGTTGTTTGAGATTTTAAACCGACTGAACCGAGTAAAAATAAATAAGAAATTTATCCGTTATAAATGTGTACGTGTATAAATTTTACTACCCCTGTTGTTTGTGTCTTGTTCCTAATCGCAATGATACCCTTATATTTTACTATCCTCCCATAGACTGGACCAATTTCTTTGTGTTTCATCTGATTTACAATTCAACAATTAAGAAACCCAGTGAATACAAACCATCTGCTGTAAACGTATCCAGAGCTGTGAGTATCTATTAATTCTCTGGCACTGTCTGTGTCTCTGCTTCACTCTATATACACTACACAAATACTCACAGGTGTACGTGTGTATATATTTATTCTCTCTCTGTTTATTTCCTCGTGTTCCCTTCTGTTGAAGAGCGTAGGCTCGAAACGTGAAAGACTTTCTCATCTTCCCGACAGTTAAATGAATACACCTGTTTGTTGTTTATACACCTTTCTCCATCGTTTGTTTTTCTGTAAATTTCAACTCTATGTATATACTTCTACATATATATATGTATATATATATATATATATATATATATTTATATATATATATATATATATATATATATATATATATATATATATATATATATATATATATATATATATATATATATATATAAATTTAAAGAATGGAATAAACGCATGTTATAACTGCATACTTTTATTCCGACATATGTTTCGAAGAATTACAATTTATGCGATCCATAGGAATTGTCGATGTTAAAAATGTAAACTTCTCCTCAGGGAATGTATGGGAACCAACTTAAACGTAAGACATTATAACCGAATATGAGGACTATAGATGGATAAGGTTAGAACGTAATTCATTTGAAAAAACCGTTGGAGATTAGGACGCTACCAAATAGTACGTTGGACAAGAAAGGAAGAGAAAAACGAAAAAGAAAAAGAGAGAGAGAGAAGGAAAATTCAGAGTGTGGAGTTGGGAGTAGATAGGATGATATAAATCCAATAACATTTTTTTTCATAAATCACCATTAAGAAATAATCTCCTCAGATACCTAAACAATTTAACGAAGGAAATAAATAACATTGACGGAATACTAGTTAAGTCCGATAAAACAGGAAATATGTATAAATTATCTAAGGAACATTATAATGATCTACTAAAAAGAGAAATAGAAAAAAACTACCGAATCACAAGTAAAACAGCACTAAGGAATGCTAACCTCGAAGCGAAAAAAATCATGGAGAAATATGACTTACAAAAGAGAACTGAACCTTTATACCCTAAACAACCCCATTTTGTTTTAAAAGACCATAAGATAAACTTTTGGAATAGCCCTAAATTACGTCTAATTTGTCCATCCAAATCTGATATTGGTATTCTTAGTAAGAATATACTTGACAAATACATACCTACTTTAGTCAAAAAATTAAAACTTAGTTTATGGTCCAATTGTTTGCAGGTAGTTCAATGGTTTCGTAACATTAATAACAAGCATAACACCAATTTTGTCCAGTTTGACATATCTAACTTTTATTCATCAATTAACCCCATTATATTAAACAAAGCACTTTGGTTTGCTCACAAGAAGGCGGGTATGTCTAGAGAGGAATTTAAAGTTATTACAGCAGCAAGAAATACTATAATTAAATTCAATAACAAACTATGGATACGTAAGGACACCCCAGAAGGATTTGATGTCCCTATGGGAAGTTCCGATTCAGCACAAATAGCTGATTTAGTCTGCACATACATTCTATATGAATTAGAAGACCAATTCCCAAATGTTAAGGGTGGTCTATACAGAGACGATTGTTTACTCTATTTAGAGAACACCACAAACCAAAAAATACAAAAAGTTAAAAATAGACTAGCTAGGTTTTTCAGTAGAATGGGCTTTAGTATAGTATTTGAAGATGAAACATCTATAGCTAACTTCTTGGATGTCACTCTAGACCTACACACTAAAACCTTCTTCCCTTATCACAAACCCTCCACTAACCTTAAATACATCAGCAAGTTCAGTAATCATCCAAATTCGGTAACAAGAAATTTAGTTAAGAACATTTCACTTAGACTATCCAATCTATCTACAAACGAAAATATTTTCAATAAGGAGGCTGAGTTTTACAATTCAGCTTTATTAAAAGCAGGTTATAGAGAAAAAGTTAACTATATATATTCTACTGATGAAACCGATTTGAGTAATAATAATAATAATATAGATTTTAATTTAAACAACAACAACAAATACAATTATAATTCTCATCATAAAAAATTTAACGATAATAACCAGCCAAATATTTATTCACGAAATAGGGGAAGTAACCGTCATTTTAAACCCTTTCTCAATGATAATAATAAACTAAAACTATTTAAAAATTATACTAGCAAAAATTCTAAACCAGAATCTAATAAAAATGTCTGGATGATACTACCTTTTAGCAAAAATGTAAAATCAAACTTGGTTTCCCAGTTCCAAAACGCTATTAATAAGAACTTTCCAAAACATTCTCATTACTTCCCAGTCATAAATACGCACAGGGTTAGATTCGGTTTCTCTAACACGAGGAACATCTCACAGATAATATCTGCACATAATATGAGGCTTCTAAATCCGCTATAGTGTTCCAACAGTAATAACATTAAGCCAGACATTATTAACCTTTACCATAATAACAATAATAACACTAATAATAATATATGGAACAATAATTATAACACGATATATAATAGTAATAGTCACAACAACAAAATCATTATTTCTGATGTTAATAGCAAAAGAATTAGTTTTTTAACTGACAATGCCAAACTCAAAAACACTATTTATCAATGCCAAGTCAGTACTCCTACAAATATTTCCTTTTATGTTGGATCGTCCTCTTCACCAATATCCACCAGAATTTCTAATCATTTCTCAACCTTTAGAGATAGAAACAAACGTAATACCACGAGCCTTAGCAAACTAATTTTGGAACTTAAAGATAATAACACTAAATTTAAACTAGACTGGCTAATTCTTTCTATTTCTAGGCCATATGAAAAGGGTGGAAAATTCTGTTCCTTATGTAATAATGATCTCTACTTTATTTTATTTTCAAAGAATAAACTGGTAAACACGTTCATCGAAAACTCTTATAGATGTAAACATTGGCAGCAACATGTATTTTCAGCATTTACATAACAATCACTTTCTTATAAAACGCTATCATATTAACCCGTAATACATGAGTTCCTCAAATAGTTCTAGTAAAACATGTCAATAACTCCCCCATATGTTAGAAGATATCATAGATTAATTACGATTGACATAATTTATCTAAACATTCTTTATTTGTTAACCTGAATTAGAACACATATAAAACCTTTGAACATAAAATAGAGCATTATTTTTGGTTTAATTCATAGTAAAATTCACCCATAACAATTACATAATATGCAATGCTCTATTAACCTTACTTCCTCTTTTCCATATTTCATTGTACCTCAATGTCATTGATTTACGACTTCCAATATATTCACCAATTTGTTTAGCAATAATAAGAGTTATTCATGTTCCTGGCTTTCTTAATGAGAGTTTTCTAAATCTACGATCATAATTCATCATTTCAACGTTCCTAGAAACATCCTTAATTTTTATCATTCATAGTTTAAGTATTTATTCTCGTAACAAGATATATCCCAATCATTTTAATATCTCATTATTTGACGAATAATTTACTGATCAGCATAATATATTGTGATTTTCAAATCTCGATAAAACTTTTACACTAACAAATATCTTACGGAATTACTATAGTAAACCTTATTCATAATATTAACTTTGTCTTCTTAAGCAAGATTTACTCTTTCAACCCGTAATTCAGCCCAACTTTTCTTACATATAACAATAAAGTAATCATTTCATGTAGATTAATAGGCAACCCATTAACTTTACTATTCTTTAATTCATTAATTAATTTTCACTCATTTAACATCTCATTCACTAATATATGAATTACCTCTACTTTATTAATAGTTACCACACATCGACAGTAATTCATACGTACTAAGGAGTGTATTAAATTGCGTAAGAGTCTTTATATAAATACATGTAACAACAAATACATGAAAAATATATATGTGTGTGCGATTGTAATATATACACGTGTATCTGTGGGGGTGTGTGTGTGTATATTCATGTTTTCGTATGAAACTAGATGTGTTTGTATAGATTTGTGTGTATATATATATGTATTTTTATTTTTATTGTTATTATTTATAAAAAAATATATATATAAATATGCATGTATTTGTGCTTGATTGGATGCATGTATATTTTTATGCACAGATATATTTATGCAACTTTTTATATATATTCATATATGAGTGTATTTGTGAATATGTATGTGTGCATATATATATATATATATATATATATATATATATGTGTGTGTGTGTGTGTATGTGTGTGTATATGTGTATGTGTGTGTATATATGTATATATATATATATATATATATATATATATATATATATGTGTGTGTATATATGTGTGTATATATATACATATATATATATGTATGTATATATGTATGTATGTATATGTGTGTATATATATGCTTATATGCGTAGATGCATATATACGTGTATGTGTATATGTGTGGGTTTGTTTGTATATATATGCGCATACACATAAGTATAAATGATTATATACATTCATCTCAATATTTTCATAGAAACACAGGATTAACCCCATTTATAATGCCTTTTTATTACATAACATTCCTCTCCAAAATTTTTTATTGGATTTATATCATCCTATCTACTCCCAACTCCACACTCTGAATTTTCCTTCTCTCTCTCTCTTTTTTTTTGTTTTTTCTCTTCCTTTCTTGTCCAACGTACTATTTGGTAGCGTCCTAATCGCCAACGGTTTTTTCAAATGAATTACGTTCTAACCTTATCCATCTATAGTCCTCATATTCGGTTATAATGTCTTTCGTTTAAGTTGGTTCCCATACTTTTCCCTGAGGAGAAGTTTACATTTTTAACATCGCCGATTCCTATGGATCGCATAAATTGTAATTCTTCGAAACATATGTCGGAATAAAAGTATGCAGTTATAACCTGCGTTTACACCATTCTTTAAATTTATATATACTCAAATACCCAAAATATCAAGGAGTTTCTGCCTCACAAACAGGAGTTACACCACAGTTATTTTGCGATCTTTGCTACCCGGTATCTATTAACCCATTTATTTTATCCGAATTATTCTTAATTAGGAGAAAATAAATACATATAATTATATATATATATATGTATGTAGATATATATATATATATATATATATATATATATATATATATATATATATATATATATATATATATATATATATATGTATATATCTACATACATATATATATGTATGTATGTATATATATGTATATGTATGTGTGTATCTATATGTGTGTGTGTGAGCGTGTTTGTGTGTGTGTGTGAGTAGCTATTTATTATCCCTGTAGAAACACGTGCTGTCCAATTTAGAAATCAGTACATTTCTAATTGTATCTAGAAAATGAATGAATCTAGATTTGACGAGGTTCAGTGTTAGTAAAAGAATAAGATAATATAAGACATTTACATCTTTGTATTTGATATATGATATAACGAAGCAGGGAGGGAGAAGAAAGTATATATAAGAGGCACTACTATTTCTATTATACGAAACTCAATGCTCTATATTAAATGCTCACAATAAACTGCTACCAACAAGAATTGCCAATCGCTCATACCTCAAGTTATGACAATGAGTCAGTCTACCTTTACTTACCTATGGGGAGGGAGCGGAATTCTTCCACAACATTTCCCCTTTTCAGAATCAGTCTCTTCTATCCTTTTCAGAAATGAACTCCGCTCCGACTTTTTTGATATCTCTTACATTTAGGGCTCAATTGTAGTGTTTCCCTTCTGATCCGTATTCTGCTGCTAGAACGTATAGTTACAAATTGATTGGGTGTTGGTACCTGAAACGTGACGTACAATACTTCCATCGGGATTTCATTTCATTTCTCGTAACAGGTTTATCCGGGTAGTTTTTCTTAGGCTGGTAAATAAGTTTTTGTATTATAAATTATTTTATTAACAGGAATATCATTCTTCCAATTTGTTTCATAATTACACCGTCGTTCCAGCTTTCTTTACCACATCTATAGGCTTAAAAAATCTATGTCACCTAACTTTTTAAGTATTCTTAATTAATTATCGGCTGTCTATCTAGTCCTCATTAGGAACATGTTATCTGGTATATGGCCGAATTCAACTGAGTATAAACCCTAGAACAAAAATGTGTGTGTGTGTGTTTGGGACTTTAATACACAGGAATCAATTTCAGTTCTATAGTAGAAAGGAATTTCAATATCTATCAACCACTTCCTCTCACCCTATCTCTTTCCCTCTCACGTTTTCTCGACCTTGCTCGATACAGGAGTCAAATTTAAGTATCTTTTCTCATTAAGTTCATTGCTACTTCGTGGTCCACTAGGCATGGGTGTTAAGAAGTAGTAATACAACACATAGGTAGTGGTTTCAAATTTCTTCCAGAAATTACAAGAGACCTATACGCGTCAGGTACGTGCAGAAAAAGAATTGATGTCCCAATTAAAGAATAAATTTTTATCCCAATTGAAGAATAAATTGTATTTAGTATAACAAATTTCTATACAACATATTTTACTTTTTTCTTGCAATACGTCAGGAAAAAATTTCATTCCCGAGCAACACAAGATGCCTCTGCTAGTAATAAGTTATTCTGTACTCTTACTTCATTATTGAGTCCTCTTTCTCAATTTCCTTACATATAATTTATATATGATTATTGTAGATCGAGTATGAATTATCAAACTTGACAGCTGCGTGTGAAATTGAACATTGTCGGTAAGCAAAATTGCATTTAACGTTTATTAGTTTTATTTTCATATTTGGGATCAAAATCTTCCATTGATCTATGTTTTGAGTATGTATTAAGTTTGATAATGCTGTACTTATTGAACATAAAATACAAATTTATACTTACAATCAACCATTCACCTGTATTGTATAAAAGACAGATAAATTCATGTATATATATATATAGAGAGAGAGAGAGCCAGACAGACAGAGAAAGAGAGAGAGAGTGAACTATATGTGAGTGTGAACACAGTGTATACATATATCTTCGTTACCATCATCATCAGCATGAGCTTCATCATGATCATCACATTATCATCATCATCATCATCTTCTTCATCCTCATCATCAACATAATCACCATCATCAGTTTTCGTATGGTTTCTACGGCTTTACAGAGTGTCTCCTGGATAGAATACATTAAAGTGTGTAGAGAGTCCGCGTTGCAATTTCAAAGAGTAATGGGGCTGCAGGAGCTTCTATAACTGAAGATGAATAAAAGAAAAAATGTCATAATTTAAGACATGGTGATGTGAGAGGGAGAAGTGTGACGAACGGAAGACGTTTAAAGTGTTGAGGTGGTGGTAGTCGAGAGAGAGAGAGAGAGAGAGAGAGAGAGAGAGAGAGAGAGAGAGAGAAAGAAGTTAGTCACTATTGTGGGAGAGAGTATTGAGTTAGAGACAGAAGGGAAGGCATTCATGTTAGTAGCTGATAAGAAGGGGAGACAGAAAGGAGTAAAGTGATAAGGAGGGCCGTGTAGAAATGTTCCAGGAACATGTTTTATTAAAAAGGACGGGCTATGCGGTTGAACGTGCTGGACAAAAGAAAATAAGAAAGGGATAAAATAGATGAGTGAGGGGGATGCAGAAATAAAGAAGTATCGAAGTCATCAGATGTAAACCAGAAAGTGGAGAAGCTCTCAGACAAAAGAAGACAGTGAATGAGTAGTCAATTGCAGTGGTCTAGCAAATGAACATGGGACGTGGTGAGACGAAAGACACGATTGATACAATGATGATTTAGAGACGCTGGGAAATGGATCGAAAAAGGATACTTAAGCTTGGTTACAGTTATCAGGACGGGTCAATATATTGTCCCACAGTCCAGCTAAAAATAGGAGAGTTAGAGTGATAAGAGGAAATTGAAATTGGGGTATCGTTCATAGTTTTCGAGCTTCATAAGTGGGGATGCGATGAATGAATAGCGACTAAACTATCCCATTTGTTAAGAATATTTGTCAAATACTCAATTGTGTAATCCGTTCTACTTTCTCCGGGGAACTGAGTATTGCTAATTGTTGATTTTCTGTGTTTGGTGCTTGTACTACCTGGTGACACAATATGTATGTAGGTAAGATTTTCCTTAACATATTGTGCGATTTTTCTTCCCTAAAAACGTAATTTATCCCCAAGAAGCAGACCAGGAAGACATCAGGTTGTCAAAACACATCATCTTCATTAACATGCATTAACACCACTCGTTATTAATACACTGTCACTGTCGCTGAGGTAGATATATATACTGAAATGAATTGATAGGTCCACATATTACGCCCAAAGGTACATATTTTTCCTCCGATGAAATTATACTTATGTCACATAAAGGTGAATTCAATGTACACGTTTCTGATTAAATCATTGTGTATCAATTGGAATGGCTGGCTGTAACATGCGAAGAGGACCAATTTGATAATAACAAGCAATCATTAACTTCCTTACCTCTATTTTCTTTTCCTCTTTTAAATTGATATGAAATATATGCTTAGCAAAGACCTATTTTTAACGGAACGTCATTCCCCAAAATACGAGGTATTGAACAAGTATTTCCTTGGGTGCAAGCATCCCTTCACGAGCTTAAAATATTAACGTGGTTAACATATTGTTACGAACGCCCGCACGCGAAGCACCCCCTCAACCGAAGAGGGAACTCGCGCGCGCGCGCGAACGCTCGTACGCTCAGTGAGCTAGCAACCCGTCTCGGTCACCTGACCGATAATAAAGCCTCGGCTGGAGCACGCAACGAAGAACAACACAGGCAAAAGGAGGGGAGGAAGAAACAACACGAAGACCATGCGTTGGGTAACCTTTTCTTTTTACATACATAACATCACAGAATACATTTAAAACATTAGAATAGAGCATTACATAATAACAATTCCAATACATGGCATGACAGTTCAATAACGTTGACTGACAAAGTTTCCAAACAATTACAAGCTTTTCAATGATTTTTACATCGTAAAGTTCGTGTCTCAAGTTTCATTTGACAACAAAGTTCTTCTGCTTCTTTCTTTTGTATTTCTTTTCTTTTCCTTTCTTTTAGAAGCATTTAACAACAGAGTTAACAACTCAGAGTTCTTTTTCTTTAAAATAATATAAAAGCATTTACCACAACGAAGTTCGTTTCCTTCAGGTCTGCTACTTCCACTGACCAGGGCAGTCTGCTACTACAATTCCGTCTCTCTCTCACTGGGACTCTATATATTTCTGCTGACCATAGCTTTCTCTCTGTCAGACTTATTCTTCATCTTCGTCTCACTCGACTGGTCCCATCTCCACGGGCAAACTGCTGTCCCCCAACTGCTTCGGACGACTGCTACCACTCGACACAACCTATCCTGCTGCCTCCCAGAGCTCGACTGACTCCATCTCCACGGGCAAACTGCTGTCCCCCAACTGCCTCGGCTGGCTGCTACCGCTCGACTGGCCAAAATTCTCTGCTCACTGCTTCGGCCGACTGCTTCCCGCTAATTCCTGTCCTGCTGAACTTTCGGTGACCGGAAAGGGGGCAGCTACGCTAAAAATAGCTGTGGTTGCCGACAAGACAAAGGAAATAGCATTGTCTCCAACTGACCAGAGTACGGGTTCAAAACCCAGCCCGGGAGATAGGGATATAATGCCAACTGTATTTTCGGTGTTCGCATCAATATCTTCTAATTATATATATATATATATATATATATATATATATATATATATATATATATATATGTATATATATATATATATATATATATATATATATATATATATATATATATATATATATATATTTTTAAAGTTTCAGCTTAGAGCTGCGGCCATGCTGATGCACCACCGTGTTGCTACACTGTTATTACAGGGAGCCTCTTACAATATGTGGCACTTGGTGAAGAATGGAGTTTGATTTAGCAACCCTCATTTGCACCTCCTGCCGCGAGGTAGGTTCATCTGGGACTCTCGATAGGAAGAGGTCCAGCTTTGATTTAAAAACTCCTACATCTACTTTGTGCAGATTCCTCAGGCTCTTTGGGAGAATATTAAAAAGCTGTGGGCCCCTGAATCCCAAGCTGTTGCAGTAACTGGTCCTGAAGCGCGATGGTATTGCTGGGATCTTTGGCACTATGCAGTGTCGTCCCGTTCTGGCATTGGTGTAGCTTTCAATGCCAAAATTTGGCACAATTCCTTCCAGGATCTTCCAGATGTATATTACTGCATACCTCTCCCGCCTTCTCTCCAGGGAGTAGAGTCTTAGCTGTTTCAGCCTTTCCCAGTAGCTGAGCAGTTGCAAAGAGACAATCTTCTTTGTGAATCTCCTCTGGATTGCTTCAAGGTCTGCTGTTAATTTCAGACTGCTGGGTGACCACAGCTGTGAGCAGTAATCCAGGCGGCTGAGGACGAATGTCCTCCAGAGGATCATCATGGTTTCCTTATCTCTGGTTCTGAATGTTCTCAGGATCCATCCAGCCAATCGTCTGCACTTTGTTGCCATTCTGGTAATGTGCACTTGGAAAGAGGTATCATCACTCATGTCGATACCCAGGTCTCTCACTGATTTAGGCTCTGGGATTGAAATTCCCTGTGGACCAGTGTACTCTGTAAGTTTCATATTCAGTTTTGGACGTTGGTAGCGCAGGGCTTGGAATTTTTCAGCATTAAACTGCATATTATTGTCCTCAGCCCATCTGTAAACTGAGTCCAATTCCTGCTGCAGGTGTGCAACATCACTGGAGTTCTGTATATTCTGCGAGACTTTTGTATCGTCTGCGTAGCTTGCAAGATTGGCTATCCGGGCACTTGAAGGCATATCTGAGAGAGCGACTATAAAAAGCAATGGTCCCAAGACAGTGCCCTGTGGAACACCGCTCATTATTTGTGTTCTCATAGAGGTGGCTCCATTAGCCACTACTGCCTGACTTCTATCTTTCAGAAAGTCATGTAACCACTCTCCAAGTTTTCCAGCTATGCCAAGATCACGCAGTTTGTGGCATATCACACCATGATCCACTTTGTCAAAAGCTTTTGCAACATCAAGGTATATTACGTCCACATTTGAGTTGTTGAGTAACTGCCTCAACGCCCAGTCGTAATGCTGTAAGAGCTGGGTCAGGCAGCTCCTACCTGGTCGAAAGCCATGTTGGGTATCACTCAGCAATTTATTTTCTTCAAGGAATGCGATCAGTTTTCCTCAGATTATCCTTTCCATGACTTTGCTGATGTGTGAAGTCAGAGAGATAGGCCTATAGTTTTTGGCATCTGCTCTGCTTCCCCCTTTATGGATTGGGCATATTATTCTCTCCTTCAGCTTACTTGGCAGTCTTCCGTTTGCGAGAAAGCTCTGGAAGAGGATCTGGAGGGGTTTTGCCAGGGCATGCTTACACGATTTAAGGAGGATTGCTTGGAAACCATCAGGGCCAGCAGTTGAGTTTGTGCCCACTTCATGTATAGCTAGTAGTACATCTTCTTCGCTAATGTTGATGTATTCCATCGTAACTGCCTCACTGGTTATAGGGGAGGTAGCAAAGAAGTCCACTGGTTTGTTCACTTGTCTGTGCTCCAATGGAGTGGTGAAGACACTTTTGAATTGCTCATTCAGTACCTCACTGATCCTAGTTGGACTGTCTGTGAGGGAGCCATCCTTTTCGAAGAGGGGTCCAATCTTGCAGCGTACTGAGGCTGTTTCTTTTGCGTAATGAAAGAAGGCCTTTGGGTTTGACTTAATGTTTTTTATAACCCAGGCTTCTTTGTCTGCTCTCTCCTTCACATAGGATTGTTGCAGCCTTTTTTCGATCTCCATCAGTGTCGTTTTTAGGCGGGACCTTTGGCCATTCTTGGGATGCTGGTTGAGTCGATTTGCAACTTTTGTCCGTCGTCTCATGAGGATCTTCCTCTCCCTTGGAATCTTGTTCCTATTTGTTTTGGCCTTGTGCTCTGGGACATATTTCTGGCTTATGGCTTGCACAGTAGACATGAAACATTCTAGTTTCATGTCAATGTCTGGCGTGGAGAGACATTTTGGCCAATCCTCTCTGAGGATCTCTTTCTGAATCAATTTCCAGTCCCCTTTGTGGAAGTTCAGATTGGAGAGATTTTGGGTGCTTCCTTTAGGCTGTATGTCTCTGGTTTCTTTTGGCCCAAACATAGACAGCTCTATTATGTTGTGATCCGAAACTAATGTCGGCGTCACTTTCACATCATGAATGATGTCCGTATTGTTCGTGAAGCAGAGATCTAGAATGTTATTCGCTCTAGTTGGTCTGAGAACAGTTTGCTCCATGAATAGGGCATTGGTGAGGTTGAGCAGGCATTCCACCTGTGCTTGCTTGCGATAAGTCATTCCTGAGAGTATGAGACCTTCGGGCCATTTGACGTTGGGGAAGTTGAAATCACCCATAAGAAATATGGTCACATGGTGTTCCAGTTTCATGAGGATTTCTTTAATTCTAGTGAGGCAATCTTCAAATTTGCCTATGTGGTTTGGAGCATCCGGTGGGCAATATGCATTGCATATGACTATATTATGTTGTCTTATGTATGTATATATATATATATATATATATATATATATATATATATATATATATATATATATATATAAAAACATTGATTAGAGAACAAACATCAAATACGAGTCAACGACTTTATATAAAACCACGCTTCCATAATTTGGATCAGATATAGATATTACCATGCCCTTTAACATATAAAAATAATACATATATAAAAAAGCACAGAAGGTAAAAATATATATGCAAATAAATATACAAATATAGAGACCGGTCTATCAAAAAGGTATATGCAATCGACTAAAAATTCTAAAGCATGTCATGCAACTAAAATCCTAAATAAAATATCAATCGACTAAATTTTTTTACTTCCCCCCATTAAAAGTTTGTCAAAAAAGTTCATTTCATAAAAAGATATGGCAGGTTGGAGTCCAGGAGCAAAAGAGAATTATAGAAAATCAAGGTAAACACATCTATGACCATTTTGGGAGCTCACTTGCGGGCTAAGGTGCATTTCGGTAATGACTCCCTCATCAGGATGAACAGGAATCTCAACAAAGGCCCGAATATAGAGAGGACGGCACAAGGGCAGACGACACAACGTGAGGACATAAAACAATAAGTGATGGCTATGATGAATATATAATAATGATGATGAATGGAGATCAGCCCCCCACCACTTTCAGGCAGTCGCGTTTTACTGTTCGTATCTTCAAATTTTCAATTCTTAATCGTTTAATATCTTTTAAAATCTTTGGCCATAAAATGTATGTCCTTAGTTCGTCGTGATCTACCACTGGGAGGATGAAGTAATATCTCAACTCTATCCCCAGTGGAAGTATGTCTGTTTTAAAAGTGCCTTTTAATGTTTTGTATTGTTGTATGCTATTCGTTTTTCGTGTGCTGCTATGTGGTTTTAATCTAATGATATTTTAAAATTTTGTTAAACCTTTATTTTTTTGTATGCTACTATATATGTTAAGTTTATCCTTTTGGTTTGGTCGTGTATTTCTTTGTGTGTTTGAATCCCTATTCTGGTTTGTTTGCAATTGAGGTTTCTTTCTGCGGTCTGCATTACTGATGTGGTTGTGTTGCCTTCTCTTTTTTCTGTGTGTGTTTTATACATTGTTTCTTTTTTTTTCCTTTTTAAACAGTGAATTCCTTTGGTCCCTCCTCTTCCTGGTATTCGTCGTCTGTAGTTTCAGTGTTTTTATTATCGTTATGTCTTCCTCATTCTGGTATTCTCCCTCGGGCTGTTGATCTTTGATTTGGGGACAATTTTTATGTCTTACAGTGTAGCAGGTGGGAGGACTCCTATCTAGCACCACTTGTAACTTCATATCTTCTGTTAGCTCAATTTCATCGCAGTTTCCATCCCGGTCTTTTGGGTTGGGTTGGATAGTCACTTCGAATCCGTAGCCCCAACGTTTCAGTTGTTTGGTTCTTGTAGTTTGTAAAATTGTTGGGGTTTCGTCTGTATTTGTTAAAATTGCAGCTATGAGCCGCATTTCCTTTATCTTGGGGGCACCCTGCCAATCCTGACTCTCGCAACACGCTTGCCGAGATAGAATGGTGAGCTCTGCTATGGACGGCATTAATGACGTCGATATCAATGACATCGTGGAGTGCTTTTTTTGCCTCCTCTATGGTTGCAAAACGAACTTCTACTGTGTCGAACCTCCTTCCTCTACTGAAGAATGTCATATTGTTCATTATTTCTTGGAGGCTGTTTTCAATTGCCTCCACACGTGCTGGTCTTCAGTGTCATGGTTCTGTATGTCGCAACTTTTTGTCGTTCAAATATGGTAATCTCTTCAGGTAATCTCTTTACGCCACTATGCGTTCATCCACCACGACCCACCCCATTTCGATGTTGACGGTGGCAGTGTTCTTTTGCTGGCTGGCTGCAGAAGCGTAGGTCTCGGCTGTAGCAAGCTTGGGCATCTGCTTCGTTTTATTCATTTTGGGGGGAAAAACAACAAATATCACGGCGGCCCGTAGGCAAAACAACAAAATCAACACTAGGCACTAAGCCATTAACAATTGGTTTAACAACCGAACTCAATGTAGCAACTCAATTCATATGGACCCTATATGTGACATTAATATTGACAGTACTGCCTATCCAAATTACCCTCATCTTTAACAACGCATTCATATATAGCATATGTAGTCAGACAGTATCCATCAAGCGGACATAAACTAGGATTTCTTCAATTACAGGATTTACCAGAAGCAACCAAATCCCTATTATTGAGACGAACAATACTTATTTATTTTTTTTTAATAAATTTTTATGAAATGAAATTTTTTCACATATTACTAATTGAGGGGAGTAAAGGAATATTTTTAGTCGACTGATAATTTATCTAGGTTTTTTAGTCGCATGACACGCTATTAATATTTTAGCTGATTGTATATACTTTCTTGATAGGCCGTTATATATATTTGTATGTTTATTTGCATATATAATTTTTACTTCCTATGTTTTTATATAT